>NC_083484.1:567500-575000 GCF_030014155.1 Tachysurus vachellii
GACCTGCCAGAAGAAACATCTACAAGTCCATCCCTATGGACAGCAACAAGCACCAAGACATCACCTTCTACCTGATCATCAAACGCAAGCCTCTGTTCTACATCGTCAACATCATCATTCCCTGCGTTCTCATCTCCTTCCTGGCCTCACTGGTGTACTACCTGCCTGCAGACAGTGAGTCAAATCTGCTTACACACACCGATGGACGTTAAGTTGTCATTTTAAAATAAACAGTTAGCAACTCTGGAGCATTTCAAATGATCTTTAAGTTAAAGTATCTTTTAGTAACTTTTTAATTCACTCGATTAGTAACTTTGTAATAACGTTTTTTGTAACTTCGTGATGTTTAAATAAGTGATTTGTAACTTTTAATGAGTTATTTTGTAACTTCATAACTCTTAAATAATCTATGTGTAAGTGTAACTGTAACTGTAATGCTGAGCCAACGTCTCTCATCATTGCAGACGTGTCTCATTTAACCCTGATTTTGCCTCTGTTGCTATTTTGTCCCTGTTCAGGTGGTGAGAAGATGACCTTGTCCATCTCAGTACTTTTGGCCCAGTCTGTGTTCCTGCTCCTGATATCTCAGCGGTTACCTGAGACCTCCATGGCTATTCCACTGATTGTGAAGTGAGTATAAGACAATCCTGAGGAAATTATGTTAAAGATCTAGCAGCTTTAATAATGTAATGAAATGAGAGAATCAGGAACCTGGATGTGGTTCTCACAGGTACCTGATGTTCATCATGGTTCTGGTCACGGTGGTGGTGTTGAATTGCGTCACCGTGCTGAACCTCCACTTCAGGACCCCCAGCACACACGTCATGACGGAGTGGACCAAAGAGGCAAGTGACATGAGAACCTTCAGCTTTTCTGAGCAATATGGATTGTTCTTTGCAACTTTGAAAAAAATGTTGCCAAACTTTGCACACAGATATTCACAAGTATATTACAAATAAAATTTCCTGTATATAACAATAATATAATGAATTTACATAAACATCCTCTGTTTACTCAGTTCTTCCTGGAGAAACTTCCTCGTATCCTCCACATGTCTCACCCTGTGGAGACCGAGCCACAGTGGGTCGGTGCCCTGCCCAGGCGCTCCAGCTCCGTGGGTTACATCACCAAAGCCGATGAGTATTATAGCGTCAAGTCCCGCAGCGAGCTGATGTTTGAGAAGCAGTCGGAGAGGCACGGATTGACCACCAGGCCCACGCCCACCGCCGGTCAGAACCACAACCCCTTTTATACTGCTTCAGACAAATTACACCAACTGTACCCTTTATTAAACCTGTAACAGAGACAATAACTCATGAAAAAAATCCTTCTATTGGAGATGAAGAGTTAAAGTGAAACAGTCCAGCTGGTTATATCTGACTCATTATGTTTCTTCGTGACTCTGTGGTTCTTCTTTTAATAATTCCGTATGTCAGATGATTGGACTGATGTACCGTGCGTTGAAAGATAAGTCTGAGGATCCAAATGCAGTTAGAAGATTTATTAAACAAAAACAATGGCAATGACAAAACAGGACGAGAGCCACAAACACACATAACAGCCATAAAGAACAACAACACATAAAAAACATGGGAAACATTCAGGGTTAAATACATACAGGGATCCAATGACAAATGAGAACAGGAACACATGTCTAACAACAACCAATCAGAACATTACACATACACTAGGCCAGAGAACATAGAGGACAAGGGAAGCAAGACACAAACAATACAATACAGGTTACCAAATAAAAGACATGAAAAAGTAACATGAAACAAAAGCCAAAACCAACGTGACATAATCCTACCCTCTAAGGGTGGCTCCTGACACCCTTAAGTAATCCTCCACCCAAAACAACAAAAAGTCTGGGAGGGTGGTTTAACAGTGGCAGCCGTCTGGGGGTGAGATGGAGGGCCATACCAATGAAACGGGACTGGAGCTGGAACCCTGTGTTATGGTGGGCCTGGGCTATGTAATAATTGTACTCATGGATGACGGAGCAGTGGTGGACCGGGACCATGGGGCAAGGGTAGAACTGGGATGTGGAACCTTGTAGGACCTGGGCCATGAAGCAGTGGGTCATGGTGCAATGGAGGACCTGGGCAGTGGAGCAAAAGGTCCTGGTTCAATTGTGGACCTAAACTGTGGCTTGGCTAAACCCTTGGCTTGCGACAACTACAGGGATACCAGCGGCATGTGCTGACACAAGCGGTGCATCCTCTAGACTTGACACCAGTCTCTTGTGCCTATGGGAAACCTTGACATCTTCATACGCAAAACTCATAACTGGAGACACTGATATACAGTAGCTTCCATGGCAGATGAAGACTCTGGAATAACACCCTCAAAGGTTGGAGACTCTGGAACAATGTCTATGACAGCTGAAGGCTCTGCTAAGGCTGCTATCTTGGCTGAGGGCTCTGGTTCGGCATCTATTTTGTGGGCAGGCTCAGGAGTAGCAGACATGACATGAGCAGTCACTGACCTGGCAGACTCGACAGTGACGTGAGCAGTCACTGACCCGGCAGACGCAATGGTGACGTGAGCAGGCACTGACTCGGCAGACACGACGATGACGTGAGCAGGCAATGACCCGGCAGACACGACACTGACGTGAGTAGGCAATGACCCGGCAGACATGACGATGACATGAGCAGGCACTGACCCGGCAGACACGACGGTGACGTGAGCAAGCTTTGGCAAGGCAGGCATGATGTGAGCATGCTTTGACATGTCGCCGTGTTCCTCCTCTGAGACACAGTGAAATCAGATCAGAAATCAAATCAGAAATCAGAACCTTGTAGGACCTGGGCCATGAAGCAGTGGGTCATGGTGCAATGGAGGACCTGGGCAGTGGAGCAAAACGGTCCTGGTTCAATTGTGGACCTAAACTGTGGATCACTGGAGGACCTGGGGCATGAAGCATTTGCAGACCTGGGCAGTGGAGCAGAAGGTCCTGTTGCAGTGGTGGTCCTAGGTTATGGGGCACAGGAGGACCTGGGCCATGAAGAATTTGCAAACCTTGGCAGTGGAGCAGAAGGTCCTGGTGTGGTGCTGGTCCCAGATTATGGAACACTGGCTGAACAGGTGACCAAGGCAGAGCAAAAAGTTTATACAAGACCTTTGTGGTCACAGACTCTGGAATGACCTCTGTCGTTTCATCACGACAGCAGTGAAACTCAGGAAAGACCTCTGTGGTCATATCATGGCAGACAGAAAGCTCAGGAACGACCTTCATGGTTGTATCTTGGCATACGTGAGACTTGTGTGGAAGTGGCCTTTAAAACTCCTGAGCTGATAAACAATATGCACCCCAAATGCACCAAATGGTCATAGCAGCAACATAAAATGTCATCGTCAGTAAGACACCCTCTGAGACCCCTTGGCTTGCGACAACTACAGGGATACCAGCGGCATGTGCTGACACAAGCGGTGCATCCTCTAGACTTGACACCAGTCTCTTGTGCCTATGGGAAACCTTGACATCTTCATATGCAAAACTCATAACTGGAGACACCGATATAGCTTCCATGGCAGATGAAGACTCTGGAATAACACCCTCAAAGGTTGGAGACTCTGGAACAATGTCTATGACAGCTGAAGGCTCTGCTAAGGCTGCTATCTTGGCTGAGGGCTCTGGTTCGGCAGCTATTTTGTGGGCAGGCTCAGGAGTAGCAGACATGACGTGAGCAGGAACTGACCCGGCAGACACGACGGTGATGTGAGCAGGCACTGACCCGGCAGACGCAATGGTGACGTGAGCAGGCACTGACTCGGCAGACACGATGGTGACGTGAGCAGGCACTGACCCGGCAGACACGACGGTGACGTGAGCAGGCAATGACCCAGCAGACACGACACTGACGTGGGTAGGCAATGACCCGGCAGACATGACGATGACATGAGCAGGCACTGACCCGGCAGACACGACGATGACGTGAGCAGGCACTGACCCGGCAGACACGACGATGACGTGAGCAAGCTTTGGCAAGGCAGGCATGATGTGAGCATGCTTTGACATGTCGCCGTGTTCCTCCTCTGAGACACAGTGAAATCAGATCCACTCAACCTCGAAGCAAAGTCTATGTATTGTTCTAAAGTCCAGTGTGGGGTGCGTGATGGTATTAACCGTGAAATTGCACTTGATAAACCATACCGGAAAATGTCCTTGATAGCCTTATAACAAAGTCCAAAGAAATTCCTCCACAGAGTTCTCTAAACACTCAGGGTTAAATACATACAGGAAACCAATCAACAAATGAGAACAGGGATACATGTCTAACAACAACCAATCAGAACATGACACATACACTAGGCCAGAGAACATAGAGAACAAGTGAAGCAAGACACAAACAATACAAGACAGGTTACAAAATAAAAGCCATGAAATACAGAACATGAAACAAAAGGCAAAACCAACGTGACAACTGATTTGTTTGGGGTGATTGTGTCTTTGCAGTGAATAAATCGAGCAGCAACTCAGAGGTGAGCGATCAGCTGTATAACGAGCTGAAACCGGCTGTGGAAGGAGCGAACTACATCTTCAAGCACATGCGTGACAAAAACGACTATAATGAGGTGAGAGCTGCGCTCTGGGACGTGCTGCATGAACCATCTGGGTGTTAGTGATAATGTAGAACATAAAGGTCTGTATTTATTTCATCATTTATGATACAATGATAAAATACTGAAAATTAGATACTCGATTAACTGAATAAACTTTTCATCATTACTGAAAACAGTAACAAAAAAATACTGAACATCAGACTGCATGAGCTGAGTGGTAATTAAAATAAAATAAAAAATAAAAGCTTATCATCCAGGGAATAAATCTGTTTGGATAAAATTTCATGATTATATTTATAATCTTTTTAATATATTATTATTTAAATTAATATATGATTTTAACACTTAAACCTGGTTATTTTCCTTTTACAGTACTTTATTCCTCGTCATGCTTTTTATTTCTTTATACTTAAACACAAGTTAGCAAAAAGTTAGCAACAACGAGAAGTTTAACTGAAGTTTATAAAAACACACACTATTCAGTCCGGGCTTCCAGAAAATTCCAGGTTTCCAACTGGTTATTATGTGTTTCAGAAGCAGGTGTAGGTCGTGTAACAACAATAACTGCAGCATGACACACTGTAGACAATAATAAAGTATTTATTCATGGGAATTTTGACTCTTGTAAGTGAACTAATAAGAATCGACTCATTCAGTTCTCAAATGATTCCTAATTCTCCCCAAACCAGCCAATGTTTGTAAAAAGAGTCGACTCAAAGATTCGACTCCCATGCAATCGACACATCTTATACAGTATCGTGGTTTGACTTGACCTGTCTTTGGCCCTTGTGTGTTCTGCAGGAGAAGGATAACTGGAGTGGGATCGCCAGGACGGTGGACCGCCTCTGTTTCTTCATAGTGACTCCCATCATGACCATCGGAACCATCTGCATCTTCCTGACGGGAATCTACAACCATCCTCCTCCTATTCCATTTGAGGGAGACTCGTTCACTTACAGAGAGGCCGACAAACGCTTTATTTGATTCAGCAGTAACACTGAGGAATTCATTTGGGTTCTGGCTTTTGTTTTGAATGATTACATTTGAGTACATTTTCTCAGTGTGCTGTTTGAGATGTATGTTGTGAATTTAGACTAAATAATAACTTTGAGATATTTGGTTTATTTGTTTATACACAAGCCTCCTGATGTCCTGATGTGATAATAATGATGTTAATAATTAATATTAAAGCTGATAGTCACTCAGTAATACTGTGATCAGAATTCAAACGTGTGGATTATTGTGTAGAAAGTTTAGGTGACGAGACGCTACAACAGCTGCTCCTATTCACTTTTTCAGTGTGAGAAGGTACAATTTTATTGTCAAAGTCGTAGAGTTAACTCCAGAAATATTGGCACCCTTCAAGGAAACCGGCATAAATATACTGTAAAACCTGCAGTGAGTCGTATGTGAATTTAATGCTACAGTAAATTTGACTGACCTCTAAGTGGGAATGTAAAATGACTTCATAAGTAACTTATGATGCATGTGTATTTTTCTTAGAATTAAAAAAAAAAAAAAAAATCATTCATTCGTTTGAAGGTAAGATGTGCCGCTGTGTTTATGCTTGATGCTGTGAGCTGTCACGTTGATTTGATGTCACTTTCTGATCTCTGATTCACAAGTTATGACCTTTATGCAAATCCAGCATTAAACTTATAGGGATAAACTATACAATTTAATATTTGTTACTCGTGGTGCATTTTAAAATGATAGGCAACCCTGAAAGTAAAACTTCAATATATTCTTTAAAAACTTTAAAACTCGTGTTAAACCGTCTGGTGAACTTTACATCCTCACGTCTGTCAGTGCGGTGTGTACAGAGTTCTGTCGTGCCAAAGCAGTGCCACCGGACAGGTACCATGGATAACGGGTGACCTTTGAACTGAGGCACTGTGAACTTCTTTTATACGTCTCTTGAAAAAAAAAGACAAATGCTAAATATTTTAGAACATTGAGAAACTTGAGAACAGCTGTCATGAAGAACTCAGCGTTTCTGCAATTTCACAGAAAAAAAACACTTTGGAAAGGAAGGGGGGGGTTAAATAAATACGGCTGGCATCTCCTGAAACCTCTGAAAACGGCGTCCTCCCACACACAGACTCAGCAGGAAGCGCAGTGCGCACCTCACTCTCCACTCCACACATTAAACCATGGACTCGGTCCGGGGGCGTTTCTTTATCATGCTGTTTGTGCAGCAGAAGCAGTGATGCAGGGATGAAAGGAGCAGAAACGTCTCTTAGGAGCTCGAGACGGAGACCGAGACCGAGACAGACGCATCCTGCAGAGCTTTATTTCACCACTACAGAAAAAATACCAGGAAAAATAGTGAAAAGTAAAGCAGTTTCCATGTGAAGATAAAGAAAACATCACAAAAATAAACAAAAGAAATCCGAATCTTTACGTCTGGGTGGTAAAAGTTCTATCTAAACGCTTTCTGAAAAGCAAAGCCTATCTTCACCGAGTGTTTTATTCCTCTTAAACCACAACAATTTACCAGTGAATTGACTTCATACACTTATTTATTAAAGAACAACATTTCATGTTGTGGAACTTCAACAAAACAAGTTCCTTCCTGTTGTCATTTACGTTACAGCAGCTACATCAGCGTCAAGTGTACAAGTGTCTGTGGATGTTGCTATAGAAACGTATTGAAGCAAAGAATTAATATAAATCATTGATGCTTGAATTATTCATCACCTTCAGACTAATCAGAATCCAGAATTCATCATTAGTCTCTTTTTAGAATCTAGGTCACTTTTTTAGATGTGGTACATATTAATTTAGGGTGTGATTTATTTTACAATGTCATCCATAACAATAAATTAAGTTCTCTGTCCAACTTAAGCAGTGGTGCTTGGTCCTAATACTGGAGAACCCCATGTCCTGCATGTGCCTGGATGTTTGAAGCTATCAGGAACCTTTTAGAAC
>NC_083484.1:580000-582500 GCF_030014155.1 Tachysurus vachellii
AGGGACAACTGAACAACCCATAAAGGGTTAAGTGATGGAAAACCGAGAGAAAGTGACCTGGTTTTGATGTTCATTGAAGGGTTCTTAATGAAGGGTTCTTAACTTGCTGAAATTGTTCAACTATGGGAAGAATTTATGAGAGGATTGTGAGTTGTAGGATTGTCTGAAGACTCTTTAAAGGTCCTGGACAACCTAAAGAACCTGTATATCAGTGTCTGTGCTTGAGGGTGATGGAGTGTAGGGGAATGTGATGGGAAACAGATTCGGGGTTCTTTAGATCATTTAGAGTTTGTAGTGTTTTGAAAGAGTTCTCGTTGGAACCATATCAGAGAAACACAGAAACACACAGGTTTTACACAGAGATCTGAAGGGTTCTTCTAGAGCTGTAAAGCTGCACCCTAAAAAATGACTCGTGAAATTCTCGTGCCCTTAAAGCTGAATGTAAAACAATTGAATGTGAAGAGCTGAGAGTGCTGAGAGTGTTGGAGCTGGAACACTCTTATCTGTGTTTAGTAATTAATAAGAACTCTAACCTGGAGGATGAGGAGAGGAACCGGACGCTACATGGGGTTTAATGAGAACAGTGAGAACGGCGATGCTCTCTAATCACGACACAGCAGCAGCAGAACCTGAGATCAGACATGTCACACTGGGATAAATGCGTGGAAAAAGGGAGAAAATCCTCTAGCTGCTGCAGTGGTGTTGAAAACAATCAGATTTTTGGCAGTGAGTGAAACAAGAAGAGACGAGAAAGAAAAGAGAAAGAAAGAGAAAATAAGAGCTTCCCCCCCAAACAGACCTCCTCCTCTCCGGTATCCCTCAGGCTTGGAGTCGCAGTTTTGTCGGTGGGCTTTTCAAGGCCTCCTACTCGTTCCTGCTTTTGTTCTGTCGGCTCTGAAGAGCAGCGTGCTGGAGCAGGAGTCTGATTGAAATTCATACGGACGAGACGAGGCTGAGGAGAGCGTCCTGTGTTTGGGGGGAACATAGTAAGGGCTCTGGCAGAAATAATGCAGGCCTCAGAGATCCACAGGCACCATTTAAAAAAGATGGCAGCTGAAAATACTTTAAATCCTCAGATAAAATGAGGAGGAAGATGAGGAAGAGGAGGAAGAGGAAGACATAGTGGTTCTACAGCAAAACAGTTTAGTTTGTCGTTTAATTTCTGTGTCAGTTGCTTAGACGTTCCTTTGTACCTGTAATTTAATGAGAACTCCACTGAATAAATGTAACGCTGAGATGTGTTTACTGTTCAATCCGCCTTGTGGAGTTTAAGAGAAACAAATCTCATGACAATATCACAGTGAAGTGAAGCTGAATATAGCAAGTAAAAATATTTACGAAGATATAATATAAATGTAATAAATAATTGTGATTGCTTACCGTTTACTGAATTCAGAGCTAAACAAGTTCTAGTGCTAAACAGCATGCAGAGTAACGTGACTGGTTCAGTGTGTCACGTTGTTAGGCTTATTGAAATGTAAAACCAGTCCTCCTTGGGACCGGAGCTCTGTAATGATCTCAGCTTTGTGAAGCGAGCACTCGCATCTCATTATGACCCGAGTGGCCAAGGAATCTTCATATATGAGAAGGTCTCCTGGTTTGCAGGTCCATCCAGAAAGCCACATGCTGGACTTCAGTGTCGCTTAAGTAAATAAAAAAGCGTACACGTGACTAGTGCTGAGCTTTTTGTTTATGTGACATCGATCCAAAAAGACGTCTTCCTGAGCAAGCCAAGAATAACCTCTGAATTTGGGCTGAAGTGTTAAAACCTCCAGAGTGTCACGTGATCTCAGTAGATATACACCTGTTCCTGGAAGAACCCAAAGCTTGATAGAGAACATCCCTAAACAAACCGCATCATAGAGACCCAGGAACGAACTAAACATGATCTGCAAAAGTGTTAATCGGTGCAATGGTGATGTCTCCAACTCCATCTGTTCTTCTTACTACTCATGTACTTCAAATAATCTTTAAACAGGAGTGAAGCAACTGAAGGAAAACTGTCCTACATCTGACCTTGTGTGACCTTCAACATGTTTGTATTAATTCAATACTTTAATCGGTTCATCTGCTGATTACAATCATCACAATAAAACCTACAAGTGTTTAACCGCTTAAACGAGTGGAGATCAGACAAATGAGGAGATAGTAACAGAGGAGATCGTTGAGGAGATGGTCAGTGAGCAGAGCAGAGCAGAGCAGAGCAGATCAGAGCAGATCTCATCTCTCCAACATGGACCTGAAATTTACAGCAGCAGTTGTATAACATTTGTCTCTGTTTTAGGACTTCACATGAGCAAGTGTGCCTTAATCCTGTGGGAGCTGGAATGAAGCATGTGGTGGCTCGGTGACATTCTTTGTGTGTGTGTGTGTGTGTGTGTGTGTGTGTGTGTGTGTGTGTGTGTGTGTGAGTAGATTGCATAAATGACTTTAGAGTTGAATCTGTATTTCAGTCCTCACTTTCTCCTGCTTCATTTGATAAACGTTTCATCTCCTGATC
>NC_083484.1:587500-590000 GCF_030014155.1 Tachysurus vachellii
CATGAACGTTAGATCTTTAATCAAATTAAATACATTTCTTTGGTATTTTTTTCCTTTAGGACTGGACGACTGTCTGCAGCAGTACATCAAGAACTTCGAGCGAGAGAAAGTAGGAGGTGATCAGCTGCTCCGCATCACCCATCAGGAGCTGGAGGATCTCGGCGTGTCACGGATCGGACACCAGGAGCTCATCCTGGAGGCGGTGGACCTGCTGTGTGCTCTGGTACGATCTCCACACTCCACACTTTTATTCTCTTCCTTACGTTTTTGCAGACTCAGTGAAAAAAAAACTCCCTCCTTTAATTGATTCTATATTTGCACTAACTCGACTAAGCAGCTGTAGGCTAATCACAATTAGCAGCAAATTAGCAACATGTTACACGCTATTAAACCTCACCGTCTCCGAAAGGACACGAGAAAACCTCTATATTTATTCATCCGGAGGATTGTTTTCATCCAGAGGCACTTAGAAGTGAAGAAGAATCGAAGGCAGAAAAGAGTTTTACATCTTTACAGATTCTCCATGAACTAAACTGGAACAAAAGTAGAGTTTATTCTGAGCACACAGGATTATATAACACTTAACTGTTACTGTTTTTAAACAAATCATTTCTTTTCTCTTTTATTCCATCCTGTGCTGCCTGAACGAGGTGGATTCTGTTCTTCCTGATGAATATTTGCTCTTCGGTTCCTTAGTTTAGAGAAAGTAAAAATAACCGAGGAAAAAAATGCAATAAAGTCATATTTCATGTTTGTTGCTCAGATTCAGAGATAAATGAGACCCACACTGGAGAACATTTCTGCTCAGAGTCTTTAACATGATGCTGTTGTTTATTAGAAGAGGAAGACATCAGTCTGTTTGGTTCTGATGATTTCCTGCGAGTGCCTGAGGGACGTCGGAGCCGCTCCGTCTCCTGGGGCACCTTTTGGTTCTCCGTTTCTCTGATAGATGTTCCGGTATGTTCTATAGCAGCAGTGGAACATGATCACATGACCACTGGGAGGCTTTAAGGAAGATCTCGAGCGGGGACTGGAAGGAAGCAGGAGGATTTTCAGAGGAGATAGAGGGATGAAGGAGAGGAAGAAGAGGAAGTTTGCACAGATGTGCTGAAATGAGTGCAGTGGAGACACGAAAGCTTCGCTGCTTCACCATCAGCACACGTTTATTTATTTATCTTTATACGACACCTCAGTAAATCAGCACCTGAACATTAACATGAACATTAACATGAACATTAACATGAACATTAACATGAACATTAACATTAACATTAACATTAACATTAACATTAACATTAACACAGCCTTATTAATATTCGAACAATTGAAACTGTGTGTGTGTGTGTGTGTGTGTGAGACAGTTAAACTCCTCTGTATTGTGTGTTATGGCTCTGCTGTGACAGATGATGTGTGTTTTGGTTTCTGTGTTCTGGATAATCCATTTTCTCCTGTTTTATCCATTTTAAGGTTGTTTCAAGTCACTTTCTTATGAGAGCTGATATTTCAACCAGCCGCATTCTCATTAAACCATCTCTCTCTCTCTCTCTCTCTCTCTCTCTCTCTCTCTCTCTCTGTCTCTCTCTCTCTCTCTCTCTCTCTCTCTCTCTCTCTCTGTCTCTCTCTCTCTCTCTCTCTCTCTCTCTCTCTCTCTCTCTCTCTCTCTTTATCGCTCTCTCTTTATCTCTGTGTCATTCTCTTTGTTACAGCAACTCGGTGTGTGCGTGAGTGTGTGTGTGTGTAGAGTGAGCTCAGTGTGTGTAGTGTTTTTTTCTTCTCTCTCCTGCTGCAGTCTGACACAGAAATGGAAACGGTGATAATTTTCAAAGCCGTTTCTCCTCGTGTTCTCATTATCCGGGCAGGAGAACTGTATGTCTACATTCAAGCAGCAATTAATACACTGTACTGACTCTCTTTTGTGTGTCTGTGTGTATGTGTGTCTGTGTGTCTGTGTGTGTGTGTGTGTGTGTGTGTGTGTGTGTCTGTGTGTATGTGTGTGTGTGTGTGTGTGTGTGTGTGTGTGTGCTCTTTTTTCTCTTCTCTCTTTCGTCACTCCCAGCTTCCACCCCTGAATACAGCTCTGTGGCTCTGCATAGAGTACATTTGTGTGAGTGTGTGTGGGTGTGGGTGTGTATGTGTGTGTGGGTGTGTGTGTGTATGTGTGTGTATGTGTGTGTGTGTGTCTTTGTAACTAAAAAATTCAATTAAATTAAATAATAAATACCTCTCTGTGGAAGTTGATCTACAAACATGTTCCTGTTTAGTGAGAAAAAAAACACAGTGTATAAAAAAGATAAATACAAATTAAAATAAACATAAAAACAAGAAAAGTGAATAAAAACACAGGAAGAGATCCAGAAAAACGAACTCTAGGAGACCTGACAATGTCCTGAGAACATGTTTCATTAATATCCTAATACAGGTTATTGAGTGAAGTGTCGTGTGATTACACTGAAGATAAAGAGAGATCTGTAAATTTCCCATTACGGGGGGTGTACAAACT
>NC_083484.1:595000-597500 GCF_030014155.1 Tachysurus vachellii
TCTCCACAGAGCTTTTATAACTTTATGTCATCACTAACATCATGTCTGTGAACATCAGTTTCTTCATCTTCTGTGAATGAAGAACAAACGAATGTGCAGTCGTTTAGAGAGTCATATCACCCTGATATGATATGATAGTACTCTATACAAGAGGGAAGTCCTGGCCTAATGGTTAGAGAGTCTGACTCCTAACCTTAAGGTTGTGGGTTTGAGTCTCGGGCCGGCAATACCATGACTGAGGTGCCCTTGAGCAAGGCACCGAACCCCCCAACTGCTCCCCGGGCGCCGCAGCATAAATGGCTGCCCACTGCTCCGGATGGGTTAAACACAGAGAACGAATTCTGAGTATGTGTCACCGCACTTAGCCGTACGTCACGTCACTTTCAAGAGTTCGACAAGGGTTCTTTTATTAATTAAGCTTTTCTAGTTCCCTGACCAAGAGGAACTATTAACACACTGAGTTACTTAATGAATAGAGTTGTAGAGAAAGGGTTCTTTAAAGAACTATGGCATAACGAAGCAGTTCTAGTGGTTCACACACACACACACACACACACACACACACACACACACACACACACACACACACACACACACACACACACACAAACATGCCTACTCGCACATGCATACATACACATACACACACACACAAGCATACATGCACATACATACACACACACTCTCTCACACACACACACAAACTCACACACACACAAACACACACACACACACAAACATGCCTACTCACATACATACACACACTCTCACACACACACACACAAACACACACACACACTCACACACACACACACACACACACACACACACACACACACACACACACACAAACATGCCTACTCGCACATGCATACATACACATACACACAAGCATACACGCACATACATACACACACACTCTCTCACACACACACACACACAAACTCACACACACACAAACACACACACACACACACACACAAACATGCCTACTTGCACATGCATACATACACATACACACACGCAAGCATACATGCACATACATACACACACTCTCACACACACACACACAAACACACACACACACACTCACACACACACACACACACACACACACACACACTCACACACACACACACACACACACATTGTCCATCTAGGAGGTTGGAGATTAAGAATGATCTAATGGTTAATTCCAGGTGCTACTTCTTTTTCAGGTCTCCTTTTGCTGCAGTGACGGATTATTCAGTGACGAGGAACAACGTGATCCAGCTGTGTCTCGAACTCACTACCATCGTACAGCAGGTGTGTGTGTGTGTGTGTGTGTGTGTGTGATTATAAAAGTAGAAGGGCATCTCAAATAATGTAAAGCTGGGTCAAAAATCTCAGTTAATAACCTAGAAATATATTTAATATTATTTGAACCCCACGACCTGACATGTTCTAGTCCTGTTCTTATTTTACACATTTACCATTAACACATTACTTTCTGCTGTCGCTTCCATTACAGCAGCAATAAACATCTGTTCCCTCAGCAGCTGAACTTTATTCTCTCTCTTTAATAAAAGGAAAATATAACTGCACCTTGTCATCTTTTATCAGCGAGAAACTTGTGTGAAGCGTGAACTTTTCTGTCCTGAAGATCTTACAGTTACAGCTGTACCTCTGACTCTGGAGACTCCTTCGATGTACGTTACACACGTCACCAAAACAGCTATTTTTTTTTTTGTAAACAAGCTGTTACTATGGTAACAATTAACAACATCCTGGAGCTGGTATCTCACGTCCTGCATCAGTACAGGAGTCCATGTGTGTAAAAAAAAATTTCTCTCTTCATCCTGCCATCCTGCAACCTGCAACACACTAGAGTGTGTGAGTGTACTGTGTACAGGAGAGGCATTATGGGATTGAACATGGCGTTGAGTGTGTGTGTGAACAGAAGTGGGCCAGCAGCAGCAGCTCGGTGCTTGTTAGAGACACAGTGAAGTGGCAGGTGGGAGGAGAGCAGGACGAGATCGAGCTGTTTGCAGCTCAGCAGATCGGAGAATCAAATCCGCTTTCATGACTTCAGCCATTTTAATTGAAAAAGAAAATGTAAAATATTTTAAAAGTTTTAACTATTTTTTGCCCACAGCACTCACTCACTCTCACTCACTCACTCACTCACTCACTCTCACTCACTCACTCACTCTCACTCACTCACTCACTCACTCACTCACTCTCACTCACTCACTCTCACTCACTCTCACTCACTCACTCACTCTCTCACTCATTTTCTACCGCTTATCCAAACTACCTCGGGTCACAGGGAGCCTGTGCCTATCTCAGGCGTCATCGGGCATCAAGGCAGGATACACCCTGGACGGAGTGCCAACCCATCACAGGGCACACACACACACACTCTCATTCACTCACGCACTCACACACTACGGACAATTTTCCAGAGATGCCAATCAACCTACCATGCATGTCTTTGGACCGGGGGAGGAAACCGGAGTAC
>NC_083484.1:602500-607500 GCF_030014155.1 Tachysurus vachellii
TGTGTGTAGTTCTGTGCGGCTCTGTGTGTTGAAGCAGAGTTTATTGTGGAGTTCGGATGGTTTTAGAGACCGGATTTCAGCAGGAGGCGAGCGCAGGAGTTTTTAAAGTCGCCCCGCGAGCATCGTTAACGTCTCGGTAACTATGGAGACCATAATGTGTATTTATGATGGTGTTCTCTCCGCTGTGCTCGTGTGCAGCAGTCGGCTGCGTGGGTTCGTTTCATTTAACGAGACGACCATCGCTATCGTGGCCTGAGAGGATAATCAGTGATCTTTCCCTCTTCCTCACGTTAAATAAGCATAAAATCCCCTGTGTCCTTTAGCACAGATTATCAGGGTTAGTGTTCGTGCCGTCTCTCTCAGTACACACTTTTGGGTCTTCTAATATGTCCTGATGCTGATCTCTGAAGTTGTTTAAACCACAGAATTTGCCCCAAGACCCCAAACACAGTTACAATATCAACACATAGCCTAAAAGGGGTGGGCTCTATTTCATAAAGGGCCTCTGATTGGTTGGAACATACAAAGGACCTGCTGAATAATTCCATATTTTTGAATGAATCATTAAGGTGAATGATGAGTCGGTACTGATAACTGATATGAAAAGAATAGATGTTTTTGTTCTCTTTTTCCTGTCATCACCACAACAGACTTATTATTAAAGAATTATTTTAAGGAGACTTGCTTTATTTATCAAAAGGGCCTGTGATTGGCTGGAAAAACCTCACCGAATTATACAGCTTTATAAACGACTTACAGAATGGGAGCCGAATCATGAATCGTTAATTCCTGTGTATAATAATAATCTCAAAATAAACAATAATATGCTTGCTTGCTTTTGAACAATTCTGATCTGTTGAACAATGTTTGCTGTCCTAAAGTAAAATCAGTCATTTTATAAAGTTGAAACAGTTGACTCAGTACCAAAGAACAAATTAGTAAATGATTCAAAACTAATCAAACAGCTGAAGAGAATCAGATGAATCAAATCACTAAAAAGATTCAAATGTGTCCCTGGCTTGTGTTGTTGGGACATTTTATTATGTGTTGTGCTGTGTTGTTCTGTGCTGTGTTGTGTTGTGCTGTGTTGTGCTGTGCTGTGTTGTGTTGTGCTGTGTTGTGTTGCGCTGTGCTGTGCTGTGTTGGGTAGTGTTGGGCTTTGCTGTGCTGTGCTTTACTGTGTTTGTGCAGTGCTGTTTTGTGCTGTGTTGGTCTGCGCTGTGTTGTGTTGGGTAGTGTTGCACTGGGCTGTGCTGTGCTGTGCTGTGTTGGGTAGTGTTGCACTGGGCTGTGCTGTGCTGTGCTGTGCTGTGTTGGGTAGTGCTGCACTGGGCTGTGCTGTGCTGTGCTGTGCTGTGTTGGGTAGTGTTGCACTGGGCTGTGCTGTGCTGTGTTGGGTAGTGTTGCACTGTGCTGTGCTGTGCTGTGCTGTGCTGTGTTGGGTAGTGTTGGGTAGTGTTGCACTGTGCTGTGCTGTGCTGTGCTGTGTTGGGTAGTGTTGGGTAGTGTTGCACTGGGCTGTGCTGTGCTGTGCTGTGCTGTTTAAGTGATTCTTTTCCTGATCAGTGAGCCTGAATCCTCATTAATCCTTAATTAATTATTACTTTGTCAGCTGCATAATTGGGAAAAGGGATGTTAATGTGTGATAAGGGACTCTTGTTTAGATTCAAGGTGGAACAGAAAAAAACTAAATAATAGCCTTATGACAATGAACATGTTAATCTGTTAACACAACAACAACAACAACAACAACAACAAAGCACAAACACTAGACGAGTTTAAGAAGGTACACAGTGATGGAGCTCATCTGCGGATAGTGTGAGGAAAATATTCGCCTCTGTAGTGTTCTCACACCAGGCCAGCCCATCTGTGTGTGTGTGTGTGTGTGTGTGTGTGTGTGTGTGTGTGTGTGTGTGCGTGTGTGTGATGATGGCTTATGTGTTAAGCCAAAGAACAACAGATGTCAGTTTCAGTTTGTGTCACAAAGTTCACCTTTAATAAATTTCACATTCAATAAGACTGATAACATTAATTAAGCAAATAAATAAATAAATAAATAAGTAAGTAAATAAATTAATAATTAGGTAAGCAATCTTAGCAGTTAAATAGTTATTTAATTGTAGCATCACTGCAGCATTTCAGAGCTAACTCTATTTCCAGCTCAGGAATTTTGTCATATGGTTTCGACAGTAGAGCCGCGTTAAGTCAAGAAACATCAGAATTTGTTTTTAAGCTGAATTTTGACATTTTTTTAAATCACCTTCCTTCTTTTGCCTTTTTGCACGTTTGCTGTAATGGACATGACATTTGCCACATAAAATAGTGGGCGTAGTCAGTGCTAATGCATTAAATAATCACAGATTTACTGCATGCTGAAGGTCACTTCAGGAACTGAAATTGTGTGATTGTTCATTTATTGAGCCGAATACAAAGACAGATCTTTTGTAATCCTTTAAAGAGTCGGAAAAAAATCTATTCACTTCTGTTCTAGAGTGTGTGTAGATTTACACATAAAAATGTAACTAATGCAAAGCTTGACTCCTAATCATATAATGTACATAGATTACTGACTGATTAAATCTGAGATATACTGTCTATTATTAGTATTTATTATTATTATTATTATTATTATTATTATTATTATTATTATTATTATTATTATTATTATTATTATTATTATTTATTATTATTATTATTATTATTATTATTATTCAAAATTACATTGACAGCATTTTACTGAAGAGCACAAACTCACAGCACAGGTACAGGACCGGTAAAGCTACAGATCTGGTAGCAGCGATAGGAAACTGTAAAGGAAACACAGAACACATCTCATTACCTCCAGCTCACTGTGAAGAAAGTGTGTTTATGTGAAGTCGTTTTGTGCAGCAGCTGATTTCAGAATCACTCTGATTGAGGACCTTGTACATAAAAATAATGTTCTTTAATGAACTACAGGTCTGTCGTTAGAGGATGTTATAATATATAGTGTACATTGTGTACAGTGTAATGAGGAATCCACTGACATCACAGTTTTTGTAGTCTCTTTGTGTGTGTGTGTGTGTGTGTCCCTGTTGATCCCAGTTGTGTTTGTCCTGTGCTGTAGGTGGGCTGGCAGTTGAAAAACTTGGTAAACTCCCTGCGTGGTGACCCTGGAGGGGTGATGCTGACTCTGAAAAAGCGTCCCCAGAGCACGCTCACCTCGGCCCCAGCACTGCTTAAGAACATGAGGTGGAAGCCCCTGGCCCTTCAGGTAGGCAGATTTTACCCCCTAAATCCTTGTGCCCTTCTATGACGCTCCCTTTCCTTGCCAGGGGCACCTAGTAATAGCTTAAAGCATCTCTCTGGTTCTCTGACTCCATTTCCCATAATGCTTTTCTGCTCCGTTGATGTCTTGTTGGAAAACGTTCACGCATTGCCATTTCATTTCTATCCAGGATAAGCTAGCATGAGGAGATTTGTAGAATTTTAGAATAATGTGCCATATTAGTCTCTAAGCGGGTCTTATCTGATTCACACTGACCTTCGAGTGGGGAAGAAGTGCATGGAATTTCATTTGACTAAGAAAAGTGTGTTAAAGTAGAATTTTGACTTTATAATTCTATTCAGAATGAATCGATGATAAAGGGCACCGAATGCTCCCATTTGTGATGTAAATGTGTTTGGGAAATCTGTGCTGTGAGGAAGCTGTCAGGAATCTTGGGAATGATGTGATGTGGAATGTGGTGATTAGAGTTGGACTGCAGTGTTGGGATCAGGCTTAGTGTTTAATGTTTAGTGTTTAGTGTGGATGTCTAGGAGCTGTGATGCGGTGATGTCTTAGAGCTGTTAAATCCTCGGCAGTGAACCAGAGTAAAGTGTGTTTGGAGACGAGTGTAGTGAACGTACGTTCGGGAGACGGTCATTAATCTCCTTCTGTAGGTGATGGAGGATTTAATTTTCCCCGTGTGTCGTTCCAGAGCCATAACCATAAATTCAACTCTCTGTCCTTAATTCATTTCCTAAAAGGCTCCCAAACAGCTCTGTGTGTGTGTGTGTGTGTGTGTGTAGGTGTGTGTGTGTGCGTGTGTGTGTGTGTGTGTGTGTGAGTGTGTGTGTGCGTGCGTGCATATGTGTGTGTGTGTGTAAGTTTGTGTGTGTGTGTAGGTGTGTGTGTGCGTGTGTGTGTGTGTGTGTGTGTGCGTGCGTGCGTATGTGTGTGTGTGTGTGTAGGTGTGTGTGCGTGCGCGTGTGTGTGTGTGCGTGCGTGCGTGCGTATGTGTGTGTGTGTGTAGGTGTGTGTGTGTGTGTAGGTGTGTGTGTGCGTGCGTGTGTGTCTGTGTGTGTGTGTGTGTGTGTGTCAAGGACGTTTTTACTGTCTGGATATTTTACTGTCTGACTTATACATGTTTATTTATATAGTTGTATTTATTGACTCAGTATTAGAAAACAAAATGATAAATTATCAACAACACATAAGGACAATATCTATCTTTATTTATTTATTTATTTATTTATTTATTTATTTATTTGTTCAGACTATCACATGCTGCGTGACTGTGCTGATAAGATCAGGAGATAAACAAACAAAACAAAAATAAATGTTTGTTTCAGAGAAAAAACACTAAAACATTCAGACTAAGATGAATTTCTCCACAATGTGTCCTTTAATCCTGGGGTTTAGGGGTTAATCTGTCCTCATGTACAGATTATTAAACATCATCATCTCAGAAGGTTGTGAGATTTTGTGTCAATGAGATTTTAAGTCTTTACTCTGTACATATTTACATCTCATTAATCTCAGGTAAAATTTATGATCTGTTTTTGATTATTTCTGTCTGTTTTCTGCAGCCTGTAGCTCCCAAGAGCCCCACTAGCAGCTCGGCCACGCCCACCAGCACCATCAGCACGCCCACCAAACGGGACAGCTCCGCCCTCCATGACCTGTACATCCCGCCCCCTCCCCCTGAGCCCTACACACCCAGGTGATCTTTTAGTCATAGAAGCTTTGTAGACACTGT
>NC_083484.1:612500-615000 GCF_030014155.1 Tachysurus vachellii
ACACACACACACACACACACACACACACACACACACACACACACACACACAGACACACACACACACATAAGCACACACACATACACACACACACATAAGCACACACACACAGACACACACACACACACAGACACACATACACACACACACACACACAGACACACACACACACACACACACACACACAGACACACACACAGACACACACACACATACACACACACATAAGCACACACACACATACACACACACACATAAGCACACACACACACAGACACGCACACACACAGACACACACATACACACACACACATACACACACACACACACACAGACAGACACACACATACGCACACACACAGACACACACACAGACACACACACACACAGACACACACACACACAAACACATACACACACACACATACACACACACACACACACACACACAGACACACACACACAGACACACACACACATACACACATACACCACACACAGACACACACACACAGACACACACACACACAGACACACACACACACACACAGACACACACAGACACACACACATACACACACACACACACACAGACACACACACACACAGACACATACACACATACACCACACACAGACACACACACACAGACACACACACACACAGACACACACACACACACACAGACACACACACAAACACACACACACACACCAGAAAGAGTAGAGAGAGGGATTCGAGTTCCTTTCACTCTTATTATGAACAGCTCAGGATTTTCATTCATCCGTTTGTTCTGTATAATTCCACATTCCTGTCGTTTTCTTCATCCCCCTTTCCCACGCTCACTATTTTCTTTTGTAGGTTATTTACTAAATTGAGACATGTGGGTGTGGTAGAGCCTCGCCGTGGTTGTGGTTGTGGTTGTGTGTGTGTGTGTGTGTGTGTGTGTGTGTGTGTGTGTGTGGTTCGGATCACAACGCCGTGTTTTCCAGCTGCTGTTTGATCGCATTAAACTGCTCCGTCGCTGCTTTGTGAGGAGATTAGTGCTGTGATGGCTCTTTCCTTTCCACCCCCACAATCCCTTTCTTTCTTTCTTTCACTGGTTCTTTCTCGCTTTCCGGAAAATTCTGGGCAAACCGTGCAGGCAGAAAGTTTACAGAATGACAGCTAGAATGCAGGAAGATGAATAGAGAGAGAGATTGAGAGAATGTGAGGACGGGTGATGAGGGTGAAGATCGAGAGCACTGCTTTCTCTGAGCTCTCTCTTTTTTCTCTGCCTCCATCGAGCTACACAAAACACTCAGCCTGTGCACTTCATCTGCAGCAATTCAAACAGAGAGCAAGCTCTAAATCAGACTCATGCTCTCTGCCTCGCTCTCTGCCTCGCTCCCTGCCTCGCTCCCAACCTCGCTCCCTGCCTCGCTCCCTTCTCCTTCTCTCTTCAGCGACCCAAACAAACTCTTTGAATTTGTGATTAGTGCATTAATCAGAGAGTAATTAATTACCGCTGGACCGTCTCCAGGCACTACGAGGGGTTTCCGATTTTTCATGCATCGCGCATGCTGTTTCCATGGAGACCTTGACAGCAGATCTCGGTGTCGGGGCGGCTTTTAGGTCCGATTGGCTGCTGCTGTGCAACAGAGGAACGAGGAGGCGGAAGTACAGCATGCTCACGATACTGAATTTGGAACTGAAAAAGAAGAGCTTGGGATTTAGAGATCTGGTGATCAGATCTGAGGAACCGAGCTGATGATTTGTTAGTCACTCAGATCAGGGTGATCGGTGTAGAACCCTGCAGTACAGTGCTTCAAATATAACCCTTTATTAGGGTAAGAACCCTTAATTATCCAGTAAACCCCTGAAGAACCTTTTTTATGTACAGTAAATGTTTCCCAGGTACAAAGAAGCTCAAATTCCAACTCTAAGGTTCTTTATGTTAAGAAGAAAATAATGAGTAATAATCAGTTATAACCCACTGATTTTAAATATCTAGTGAATCTTTAAAGAACCCTTAAAGAACCCAAGCTCCATTACTTTATGCCTAATATGTCAGGAGTTTATTTATATATGAGATGGATCTTCAAGAGTTCCTTAATAATTCCTTGGATAATTAATGATGTGTAGCTTGGAACCCTCTCTGATAAGGTTCTACACGGTTGCTTCTGCAGGAAATATTTCACTCTTTTACACAGTTTATATTCACATTACGATAAACACTCTGTAACTCCTGATGTCGCTGTTCCTCTCTTAGATAACTCGATGCTCCGCTACATAAACGAAGAGAAGGTTCCAGAGGAATATCTGACCGGACGCAGCGCTAAGCGTGACACGGGCAAACGGACCAAGAAGAAAAGCGAGAAGAGCAGTAGCCCCTCCCACTACGGCCTGCTGCCGGCCCTACAGATGGAGGTCCTGCGTCAGGAGTCCATGTCCACCCCGAGCTCGGACTCCACCTCACTGTACCATGTAGGTGCTCTCAATCAGGTCCTCTTCTCCACAT
>NC_083484.1:620000-622500 GCF_030014155.1 Tachysurus vachellii
CAAGGCAGGATACACCCTGGACAGAATGCCAACCCATCGCAGGGCACACACACACACTCTCATTCACTCACACAATCAGACGCCGATAGATCTTACTTCCATTAAAGTGTTCCATTACATGGAGAAGTGAAAAGAAAGATTGTCCAGCAATTCACAGCAAAGACATTTGTCAGAATAGAACCAAGTAAAATATAAAGTAGTATCTTCAAGTCCAGAAGCTTTAGAAGACTTTCTGGAACAGTAAGGGTGCATCTCTGAAAGTGGTTCTATAAGTACTTATCACTTGATTGATGCTAATCAAAGCCACAAATTCATGGTCACTTTTTGTTTTCTAGACATTCCAGGGATCCTCCCTACTATCAAAATCCAAGAAGAAAAACAAAGGTTGGTGTCAAATGGCTAATAAAGATCAAGCTGTAATTATCTTAGTATTTAGGTAAAGGTATTGAGTCCAACCCCAAATCTACAGAACAGGTTCCTACACTTGGTCCTGGAGGGACATTTAAATTAGTTCATCTAATCAGCTTATTTCCAGACCTTCCTGAGACTAAGTGTGTTAAAGCAGAGTAACTGCTACAGTTTGAAGGCCATGGGGTTCTTCATGACATGGGATTAAAACCTATGCTATTAAATTTGACACTTTCTAGTTCTTCTACCCAGGATTACTGCTGACTTTAAGCATATTTGCTTGATTACTATTTTTGTGTTGAACCTGCAGGCGCGACTTTGTCCTCCATCAGCAAGAGGAGAATCTCCTGCAAGGACTTGGGTCGAGGAGACTGCGAAGGCTGGCTCTGGAAGAAGAAGGATGCCAAAAGCTACTTTTCTCAAAAATGGAAGAAGTACTGGTTTGTCCTGAAGGATGCCTGCCTCTACTGGTACATGAACGAGGAGGTGAGTGTTTTTCTGTTCACACTCCGAGCTCCATAAACGCATGCGGTGTTAAAATTGGACGTGACAGAGCCTGCAGCTGACGGCTGTCTGTACGGATTGAATTGAACAACGTCGGTGATGTGGCGAAAGCTGACTTTAGTGACTGAGGCGAGTGTTTCAGTTAAGAATATATTACCTCCATGTTTTCCAGGTCAAGATCACCAAACACATCTCATAGACACATTCCATGGCTGATTTTACTGTTTAATCAACTTGGTAATTTAAAATCTTTGTTAAATCCTGTTATTATTGTACGTATCTGGACCTTGACGTATCTTAGTATACCTCTGGTCTAAGAGTCCGCTCTAACGTTATCAACTTTTTTTATCATCAGATATTGAAGCAAAGTCTCTTGACTTCCAGCAGGGATTTTAATTGGTATGATCCGAGCCCTGGTGTGTTTAAATTTGGTAGATGTATGCTAATCCCTTTGTGCTGTAACAACTGATAAGTTGCAGATGAAATGCTACCCCCTTCATTCTCTCTCTTTTTTCCCATCTACACCTTCAGCCCTGATTAATTACCTGGCCTGGCTATTCTCATTATCGTAGCCTGAGCTCAAGGCAACTCTTTTAGTAAAAGGAGAAAAATCGGAAAACGAGGGACTCGAGCCCAGCCCGGCTCGCTTCAGTTCCACAGGGACTCCTGCAGCCGAGGCGAAGCGAGGCGTAATTGATGAATTTTTGTGCAGGAGCTCTGAACTGTATGGATAGGTTTTTGTAAGCGGGCTACTGTAACAGAACCGCACACCGATTTTTGTCTTTTGTTTATTCCCATGAATTCACTGTCATGAAGCTGGTGTTGGTTAGAGAACAGCATGCAGAAGTGAAGAAAGGACAAAACGTGAGACTTCTAATGAGGATGAACGTGTCACATGAGAGATTCTCCCTGAGGGTTTACCTGGTTATTGTTCACACTCTTTCCCTCACACTCTTCCCTATCAGGATGAGAAAGCTGAAGGGTTTGTCAGCCTCCCGGAGTTCAAAATTGACCGTGCCAGCGAGTGCCGCAAGAAGTAGTAAGTGTTCGTACAGGTCTTTATCGAGGCTAAGTGTGTTTCTTTCTACTGCACATAGACAATAATGAGAAACAAGGGAAGAGAAGAAAAAGTAACTGCATCATCATTCAACTACGACATGAAAGATGACCTTAAAATAAACGTGCTCATTGGTCTGATTGACTGGTACTCACCTCATTTCTGGCGATATCCAGATTACTGAAGAAAAGACCAAAACAAACAAAACCAGCATTAAATGCAAATGAACTTTGTTCATGATCGTGTTCACTTGTACATTTTTGTTTTTCACTTAAGAAATTTGATTATTATTTAAGCAGAACTAACACAAGGGGGTCACGGTGTCTTAGTGGTTAGCACGTTCGCCTCACACCTCCACGGTTGGGGGTTCGATTCCCGCCTCCGCCTTGTGTGTGTGGAGTTTGCATGTTCTCCCCGTGCCTCGGGGGTTTCCTCCGGGTACTCCGGTTTCCTCCCCCGGTCCAAAGACATGCATGGTAGGTTGATTGGCATCTCTGGAAAATTGTCCGTAGTGTGTGAGTGTGTGAGTGA
>NC_083484.1:625000-655000 GCF_030014155.1 Tachysurus vachellii
CGAAGAGAACAACGAAAAAGTATCTGATATTAGTTTGTGCTGTATAGACTGTCTTTGGAATGTCAATAATTCTTATTTTATTATATATATATATATAAAACTATAATTATATTTGTGTGTGTGTGTGTGTGTATGTGTGTGTGTGTGTGTGTGTGTGTGGTCAGTAGGCAGTGAAAGTTCATATAAAGGGCACAGAACACCACAGAACTGTTATTTTAGAAAGTCTACAGAGACACTGGAATTAGATCTTTTAATGTTTCCACTTCTTTTTGCTCTCTCTCTCTCTCTCTCTCTCATACACATACACACACACACACACACACACACACACACACTGTGTGTCCTGAGAGAGGCGGGCGAGGAGTGACATTGTTAACCGCGAGACTTCATTCGCCGGAGGAAGATTACAGAACTCTGCCTTTACCCAGGCATTAAATGGGTCCTTTGGGAAAGACACAATCTCTCTCTGTCTCATTTTCTCTCTCTATCTCTGTCTATCTCTCAATCCATCACACTATTCAATCTCTCCCCTTCTCTGTGAAAAAGAAGTCAGCGTTTCCTCCTTTGAGTTAACTCTCTCTTACTCCGTTGGATGATTAGACGCCCAGACAGAAAAATGGTTTCGTCTGCCGAGACTCTGACATCCTGTGACTGCGTATCATCACGTTCTCTCACAGAGCTGCACGGCCGACGCACCACGTCGCCTGATAAAAATCTGTGTAATCTGAGTTATGGGCAAATTAAAGTGCAGAGGCATTTATTTAAGGTGCTGAAGGAGTCTGCAGTGTCAGTGCTGTGAACCAGTCCGAGGGGAATCTTCAGGACGAAGGAGCAAAAATAATGTACACAAGTAACTTCGGATAAATAAATAAGTCGACTGCTTCTGTTTATTTACGGAACTTTTTCTCTTTACTTTGAATCCAGCAGTAATGAGTCGAGCTTGAGGCCGTGTTTATAATTGAGAAGTGTTATGGTCCATTGTGGAGATGTTTAAATGTCTTTCTGACAAATAAAGACGATGAATTAACTATTTAGAAGTGTTCAGTATTTTATGTAAAGCCGTGAAATCTCTCCATCTTTCCTAACAGATGACCTGCGCGAGTCCGTACCCGGGTCCCAAACACGGCCGGCTGTCATCCACCGAAACCTCACACTCGCGCTCGTCTCATGAGGAGTACCGCTCAGATCCTCCTGGTGGTGGGGGTAGCAGCAGCGGTGGTGGTTCTCCGGCCCGGAAGTCTGCGAGTCAGCGGCGTTCGTGGCAGGACCTGATTGAGACGCCGCTCACCAGCTCGGGGCTCCACTACCTGCAGACGCTGCCTCTGGAGGACGCTGTGTTTGTTGAGCCGGGCAACGCGATGTCCCCCGAGCGCCGCCGCCAGTCCACGCTGCCCGCCCAGCGCACGCTTCTGCAGGAGCACTACGGACCCTTCGACATGCTTGAGGGTGAGCGTCTACGAGACCCTGTGGCAGGTGGAGGGAAACCCCGCAGCTTCACACTGCCACGTGACAGCGGCCTTCACGCGCTCCTCTCACCATCCACTAGCATGGCAGAGCAACGGGATCCTGCACACAGAGGTGACGGTGGGTCAGACATGTTTTACACACACACCTGTGATGATCTGTAGGTAAATCATGACCAGTGGACTGTGGAGCAGTATTTATAAATGTTTTATAGACACTTAGGTGCTTTTTAGATGCAGTTTATAGAGAGTCGGATGGATGCATGGATCATCTGGACCATTACAGAGAGAAAGAGGGTGGGAACAATGAATAGATGGATGGATGAGAGGTTGAACAGATAAGAGAGAAAGAAGGTTGCTACTCTATAGCTTCACACTTTGATTGGATGGATGGATGGATGGATGGATGGATGGATATGAATGTTATAAATCCTAAAGTTCAGTACTAATAGACACACAGCCTCTGTGTACTGGAGTTTTGCAGACTCCAGGCGAGTCTCAGCAAGTTTCAGATTTAAGAGCTGAAGCGAAAGCTGTTTGTTGTTCTGTGAACAGTGAACATTTATTATCGATGCCAGTGGATGTGACTAGTTTACAAACATCTCAGTGCGAACGCGTCGGAGCTTCTGGAGGAGATGTAAAGGTCTGGCTGTGAAGCAGGTCTGTGTTTATTAGTCTGTCCTTTAAACCGCTGTCCTTTAGAGACTTCAGGAAGTTTTTTGGAAACTGGCTGCTAAATGAAACGTCCACGCTGTCCACAGGGAGAGAAACTCACCGCTTAGATGCTTTAGATTCTTCTCTTCGGTGTAGATGCAGAGCTTCACTTCACAGTTTCACATCAGTGTTTCACGTTGCTTTTTTTAATATAAAACGACACTCGTCTCCTCTAAAAAAGTCAACGCTAATCTAAAAAACAAAGAATGAATCCGAACCCCTGATCTCGAGGAACCTGTGAACTCTTAACCACATAAAGAACCTTGAGGAACCCTTTTTCTACAGGACTCTAAAGTAACATCAGAAGGTCGCATGTGGAAATATAATAAAAAATGCAAACAGAATCGGGTCTCGACACTTCAGCGAGAACTACAGGAACATTTGATATGTTCTGCCGTTCTATTGTTCCGTTATTAAACACATTCTTCTCTTTATGGTCTACGTTATTATACTGAATCTCATCATCAAGCTTTCATCCTGTTTACAGCAGTTATATCAGTTTATTTTGATCACTCTCTCCTTTCACAGTCAGTACTGTTTCATTTCAGTAAAAGATTTTGTGACAGAGTGAAACGTAGCTGAAGAAAACACATTGATTTCATTACTGACATTCTGTAGGAAACTTTACACACTGAAAAGCAACAAAAACAAGAAAATACCTGAAAACATTTCGCTGTTAGCTTTAAATATTTTTATTCCGTAAACAATTTGATTATAAAAGTTCTGCACTTCTGCACTTTAAAAACACTGCATTCACTTCACATCATGTCTGCTTTTAATTCTATGGTTGTTTTTTTTACTGAAGACATGAAGAGATGAGATGAAGAGATGAAGAGATGAAGAGATGGAGTGATGAGATGAAAAGATGGAGTGATGAGATGAAAAGATGAAGAGATGAAGACATGAAGAGATGAAGAGATGGAGTGATGAAGACCTGAAGAGATGAGATGAAGAGATGAAGAGATGGAGTGATGAGATGAAAATATGAAGAGATGAAGACATGAAGAGATGAAGAGATGGAGTGATGAAGACCTGAAGAGATGAGATGAAGAGATGGAGTGATGAGATGAAAATATGAAGAGATGAAGACAAGAAGAGATGAGATGAAGAGATGGAGTGATGAAGACCTGAAGAGATGAGATGAAGAGATGAAGAGATGGAGTGATGAGATGAAAATATGAAGAGATGAAGACAAGAAGAGATGAGATGAAGAGATGGAGTGATGAAGACCTGAAGAGATGAGATGAAGAGATGAAGTGATGAAAAGATGAAGTAAGAAAGAAATGAAGACATGAAGAGATGGAGTAATGAGATGAAAAGATGAAGTGATGAAGACATGAAGAGATAAGATGAAGAGATGAAGAGATGAAGTAAGAAAGAAATGAAGTGATGAAGAGATGAAGACATCAAGACAAGGAGAGATGAGATGAAGAGAGAGAATGATGGAGACATGAAGTCATAAAGTGATGAAATAATTAGATGAAGAGATGAAGTGATGAGATGAAATGATAAGTTTATGAAGAGATGAGAAGAAGAGATAAAGAGATTTTTTTGTTTTTTTCCTCTGGCATGTTGTCTGTGTTACAGTCTACGCTTATTGCGTCACATGAGGATACAAGGGGGCGGAGTCAAGGACCCAAGGACCCTAGGGGTCGTGTCTCTATCTTGGAGCCATTGCAGTGAATCCAGCTCAGAACTCCACACTTTTGGTGTTCAGTACTGAACATTTTCACTTTATCTCTAACAGTGAGATAACTACAGACTACTGACCTTAAAGGCAGCGTGTTGTTAAAGAGGGAAAGAGAAATTAAATCTCAAGATGAATGAATTCCTTTATGATCACATCCTGGAGGTTCTGCACATTCACTCGGGGGTACGTCTGTTGTCTGGAATAAATAAATAAATAAATAAATAACAACCAGTCGCCTATTTCTTTTCTGAAAATGTCCAAAAATACGACTGCGGCTTAATTAAGTTTTAATGGCACTGCTCATTAACAGAAAAAATGTAATTAGGGCAGAGTGTTCAGGGCCGGTGATGGCCTCAGATCCAGACTCGTCAACAGCAGAGAGGATTTTCTCCATAAAGGAGGCTTGTGTTTGCTCCAGGTTTTGAAGTTGGTATTAAATCCTGTTGTGCAGCAGAGACAGATGTTTTTATTACTTATTCATGTGTCTTTTTATTTCTCTGGCTTGTGTGTTGTCCTGATTCTCCTGATTCTATGCTGAGGCGTGCACACAGAGATGTGATGATGATGATCATCATCATCATCAACATCATCATCATGAGCATCATCGCCATTATAACATCATCATCGTCATCATCACCATCATCAACATCATCATCATCGTCATCAACATTATCATCATCATCAACATCATCATCGTCATAAACATCATCGCCATTATAACATCATCATCGTCATCATCACCATCATCAACATCATCAACATCATCATCATCGTCATCAACATTATCATCAGCATCATCATCAACATCATCATCATCATGAGCATCATCGCCATTATAACATCATCATCGTCATCATCACCATCATCATCATCGTCATCATCATTATCATCATCATCAACATCATCATCGTCATAAAGATCATCGCCATTATAACATCATTGTCATCATCACCATCATCATCATCATCATCATCATCAACATCATCATCATCGTCATCAACATTATCATCAGCATCATCATCAACATCATCATCATCATGAGCATCATCGCCATTATAACATCATCATCGTCATCATCACCATCATCATCATCATCGTCATCATCATTATCATCATCATCAACATCATCATCGTCATAAACATCATCGCCATTATAACATCATCATTGTCATCATCACCATCATCATCATCAACATTATCATCATCGTCATCAACATTATCATCAGCATCATCATTAACATCATCATCATCATGAGCATCATCGCCATTATAACATCATCATCGTCATCATCACCATCATGATCATCATCGTCATCATCATTATCATCATTGTCATAAACATCATCGCCATTATAACATCGTCATCGTCATCATCACCATCATCAACATCATCATCGTTATCAACATCATCATCATCATCATCATCATCATCATCAACATCATCGCCAACAGCATCATCATCATTATGATCATCATCTTTGTTGTCATCATCATCGTCATTGCAGGAATATTTCGCTTTGTAACACTAAACCTGTTACTACAGTTACTACGGGCTGTCAGTCATGCTGTGCGTTACCATGGCAATATGCAATTCCTTCCTCCAGCCGTGGCCTCTTCAGGAATATTTTCATTGACGGTGCAAAAATAAAAGGAAAAAAGTGTGAAATGTTGTGTGTGAGACGTCAGTTACATGATGTTAATGTCTTATACTTGTGTAAAAGTCACATGGCTCAGTCGTATGATCAGTCGTGTGATTACCTGTGATTACCTGTGGCCCAAATCCTCTACACTCTTACTCATGCTCAGGTGTGAAACACCCCAAGTACAAGTGTGTACAGATCTGTAGAGAATTCCTGACAATTCATACGTGATAATGTGGTGGAGCTGCTGAAGGTTCTGCTGAAGGTTCTGCTGAAGGATCTGCTGAAGGTTCTGCTGAAGGTTCTGCTGAAGGTTCTGCTGGAGGACAAAGTTTTCTGGATTCATGACTAACAGTTCTGACACACAGCAAAATGAAATGAAACTGTAAACAGAAGATGAGAGTTGTGATGTAACAACCTGGGCAGCAGTGTAACACAAAACACACACAAAATACACACATAACACATACATAACACACACAAAATACACACATTACACACAGATGCAAAAGAATCAAAAAAGCATTTTTACTAAAGTCAAAAGACCTAAATGTTGCTAAAACCCATGTATAGGTGTGGGCGTGGCCTGAGCTGTGAGTGTGTGAGAGAGAGAGAGAGAGAGAGAGAGAGAGAGAGAGAGAGAGAGAGAGAGAGAGAGAGAGACGGAGAGAGAGAGAGAGAGAGAGAGAGAGAGAGAGAGAGAGAGAGAGAGAGAGACGGAGAGAGAGAGAGAGAGAGACAGAGAGAGAGAGAGAGAGAGAGAGAGAGAGAGAGAGAGAGAGAGAGAGAGACGGAGAGAGAGAGAGAGACAGAGAGAGAGAGAGAGAGAGAGAGAGAGAGAGAGAGATGGAGAGAGAGAGAGAGAGAGACAGAGAGAGAGAGAGAGAGAGAGAGAGAGAGAGAGAGAGAGAGAGAGAGAGACGGAGAGAGAGAGAGAGACAGAGAGAGAGAGAGAGAGAGAGAGAGAGAGAGAGAGAGAGAGACGAGAGACAGAGGGAGAGAGCGAGAGAGACAGAGAGAGAGAGAGAGAGAGACAGACAGAGGGAGAGAGCGAGAGCGAGAGAGAAAGGGGAGGAATTAACATCCTCAGACTGACACTGCTGTTATCGTCTTCTTGTGTTTCACTAATCCTCTGTCCTGTTGCTTGTTTCTGCTCACTTTGTCAGAGCTGAACTCCTGCAGCGCTCTATATATAACCACAGCACAGGGTCTCCATGAATAACCCTTTATTCCCCTCATCTCTCTCTCTCTCTCTCTCTCTCTCTCTCTCTCTCATGAAGTGGGGGCGGATGGATGTTAGTCATCCTCCATCTCCAGCCTGTTCCACCACCTGCTGAAGAGTTCTTACGGCTGGTGACACACCGAAGCCCGAGAGAGCGAAGACAAAATAACTTAGTCCAGAGACTCAAGTAGAACTTTCACACAGTTACAACACAACCTGGGAATTTACCAGGAATCAGTAAGTGTGAAAGCAGGACAGAGGAGAACTTCTGAACATCCAGAGCTGTGCTGCAGAAACCTGATGTTCTCAGAATAATGTTGTGTCTGCGTGACAGAGAAGGAAGATGAGAACACATAAATTCTCAAAGTTCTACAAACTGTTCAGGTTTTCATCAGGGTGGAGTTTGGATGTAATTGTTTTGCGTAAATAACAAGCTTCACCCTAAAGCTCATGAATAATAATATAATAATATATGATATAATTAAGATAATAATTAGATATGGTATTAGTGATGAGGAGAAAATGTTGCCCTCGTGTAGTAAAGGGTCTGAACACAATAACAGGAACCTGATGTCCTGAAGCAAGATCTCATCTCATCTCATCTCATCTCATCTCATCTCATCTCATCTCATCTCATCTCATCTCATGTTGATCTCAGTGAGTGTTACATGCTGCGTTGTCTCTCTTACATGCTCTTACACCAACACTTTCTTTATTTAAGCTTTGTGTTTTTCTCCCACGCATCCAAACACAGCATAAGCTTCTCCAGGTGTGTCACACTGATGATGGATGAGACACCTGAAACCATCACAGCTCCGGCTCGACTGCATCGGCGTGGGAGGGATGTAGTGGGTTTTTTTTTTTTTTTGGCTGCTAAACACTAAATGATGAGTGTGTTAGTCAGCGTCAGGTCAGTGTGCATACTGAGGCTAGTGTGTGTGTGTGTGTGTGTGTGTGTGTGTGTGGGCAGACAGAGCCATGATGCAGGACACAGAGAGACGAGTGTTTACAGTCTTCCCTGCAGCTCAGGAGTAATTAAGAATTATGACCTGCTTGCTGCGAGGAGATGCTTCTCTCATCTCAGATTTATCTCCTGCTCTGATCGCTCAGGCTTTTGTTTGTTTGGGATGAAGAATGAACAAAAGAACTCTTTATAAATAACAGCTGAGAGACTGCAAAGTTAATTAGTAAAATGTATTTACTCTTTTTTTAAATAATTTTTGTATTGATGCTAGAATGCCCTTATTGTTTGTTTGTTTGTTTGTTTGCTTGTTTGTTTCTTCAGTACAAATCCCTGTGATGCTCTGTTGGTTCTCGGTTCCTATAAACGTCAAAAACTAGAACACAAATCATGTGAAAAACTCTCAGCTGACCTAAAAACGATCAGCGGCGTGAAGCTCGGAGCGGCTCTCGGTCCTTGTTTGTTTTTTTACCAGCACGACTCGATGAAAACCTCATATTGTGCCTTCGTGCCATCATGTATGATTATAACCTGCTCGATGAATCCAGACGTTTGAGTGTTAATAAGAACTGATGTTTATCAGGAGGTAACGAGGTAGTGCTGTGTTCCAATAACAGATAACAAACACGGAATCGAATCAAATGTAAAAATCTTCTTTAAAATCCTTTATTAAAGTTTTTAATAAACTTTGAATAAATCTTTCTTTATATTTTGAAGGTTAAACAGTGAACAGCTCACTGATTGGTGAGTTGATATAAGCACACTGCTCATTTCCCTTCTGATGTGTGTGTTCTTTATGTGTGTGTGTGTGTGTGTGTGGCGCCCCCTTCAGGCGTGGAGCATGAGCGTCGGTGCCACGCCGACTCTCTGGGAGATCTGTACCGGGCGCTAGAGCGTGCCAGCGTGTCTCCTCTGGGTGATCCACGTCTCTCCACCCATCTCGAGTACAAGCACTCGTTTGTGCGCAGATGCAACGACCCGCTGCTCAACGACAAAGTTCACCGCCTGCGCATCCTACAGAGCACGCTCAAGGTACTGGACACGCTGCTGCCGCATGGGTTTCTGTCTGTCTGCATATCAATGCGTCTTCGTCTGTCTGCGATGTTGTCCGTCTGTCTGAGCGTCTCCGGGGCTCGGAAGACAGCGGTGCTCTTTAGCCAAGCCATGATTTGGAAACGTTTCTCTTCGGTGCTGCTGTCTTGGAGCCTTGATTTTTGTTCTACTGTCTAGTAACATGGCTGTGCTTGGCTGTGGAGCAGAACTAGCTGTCAAGGCTAATGCTAATCTGTGACTCAGGTCCTGCTGTGTGCTTCATCTCTGGCCGACTCCTGTTGCATTGTGGGTACTGGAAGGAAGGATAAGGTGCAGTGTGGAGGGGCGGGGAGGCCCACAGTGTCAGAGGACTCTGGTCAAAGCTAGCATGGTGTGTGTGTGTGTGTGTGTGTGTGTGTGTGTGTGTGTGTGTGTGTGTGTGTGTGTGTCCTTGCCCGCTAGTCTCACCTGTTGAAGTGCGCTCTATCACTTTAACTCGTGAGCTAACAGTCGTGACTCGTGCCTCTGATGTCCTAACCTGTATTTTAGCACTGGACAGAGAGATGGAGAGTGTGTCTGTAACGTCCACCCTTCACTACTCTGTTTCTGCGCTCTGATAGGACAGGGAAGGCGAGATAGCAGTGATTGACAAGCTGCTGGACAAACCCAAGCTCACATCCTCCGACTTCCAGGAGTGGAAGAGAACGTACATGGAGCTGTTCTCAGCCGAAGACAAGAAGGAGCGGCAGCCTAGTCCACTGTCAGAGCCGAGCCCGGCGTCCACTCCTGAACCCACGCCGCGCACGCCGTCCCTCTCACACACACACTCTTACATCGAGACTCATGTCTGAATCACACACACACACACACACACACACACACACACACACACACACACACACACACACACACACACTCACACACACACATTATCAGGTTGTAAGTGGCCCGTCTCAGAACCTTACTCTACCAGTACTGTACGTTTATTTATACTTCAGCTCTGTGTGAAGACACCAAACTCACTTCTGTAATAAACGTTTGAGGGCATTTGTTAAAGTTTAATGCCTGAATCTGTAAATTCAGACATGGAGGGAAAAAGCTCTGATGGTGTAACGATTAGGTAATGATGGAGTAACTTTGGATGTGATGGATAAAAACAGTTTGGAGATGTTTTCCATCCTGTGTCTCATCTGTACAGCATTTCTGTTACTCTCTCTATTCGACATCTGCCCTTAGTCGTCTGTTATCGGTTCATTTGGAGTCAATTTACTGACGTAGTTTTGTAAGGAAAAACTCAAACGACACACTAGAGACGATAGAGCTTACTCAAACAAACAAACAAACAAACAAACAAACAAACAAACAAACAAACAAATGATAGCATATTCCTTTAATTGTGTAATCTAATAGACACACATTGTTTGTGTTAAAAATGCAAACAAACAAACAAACAAATAAACAAACCAGCAGCCTCGACTCATAACACTGGATTTGGAAGCACCGGTTACTGGTTTTAACCACTGCAATGTTTCCTGGGACCCTAACAAAAGCGATGGCCTTCACACACGGCACTAGGACAGAATCATGCCCAGGTCCGTGATGTAACAGAACCACAGGATAGACCGCACAAATATGGACTTTGAAACCGAAGCCTGGAAGTGTGGAGCAAAAGAAACCTGGACATCACTAATATAATATCATGTTTTTATTATTTTTTAGCTGATGTTAATTAGTTTATATGCTGAACTAGCTGCTTAACTCATCGTCACAATTTATGATCGAATCTTAAAGATCTTAAGAGTCCGAATGTCCGTATCTGTCCGTCTGTACTACAGCAGTGAGCCGCTTCCGAAGTCGCTAGCTAACGTCACCAGCTAGTTCAGTGGACAGGATGAAGTGTGCTCAGTTACAGTAAACTCACGTGGTGGTGGTGTGTGTGTGTGTGTGTGTGTGTGGATGTTTGTTAATGTCACCCGGAGAAGTCTTGCTGTAGAAACCTGAACTCTGGTCTTTATTTATCTTCTTTTTCTAAACTAAACTGAACTAAATATTCCTGTCAGAGTCAAATTTATGAAGGCTGATAAACACCAATCCACCATAAATGACTGAGAAAGTTTACAGCGTTTACATTTAGCCACACCCACAAAAATCCATAAAAGGCAAAGCTCATTAAGACAAACGGAAAATCTTTCTATAATGCAGCTCAGCCATCACGGCTCGTCGTCTGTCACAGAAACTCACCGGATCTTTTTTTTTAAAAAATCACCAATTTAGCTGTAAATTTATTTGTATCCTGCTCAACAAATGAAGCCCACTGTTTGCTAACTAGCTTATTGCTAGGTTGATGATGGTGAACTAACAAGTAAAAGATACAAATCATGATCAACATGAAAAACATAACAATTTATCTGATGTTTATTAGTTTAAGTCTCCTGGCTTGAATACGAATGAAATTAGACATTAGGAAATATGTTAACTTACAGTTGTGCTCAAAAGTCTGCAAACTTTGTGAAAATTTGCAATATGTGAACCATTTTTTTAAAGAAAACATGACTGAAAAGGCATCTTAATATGGTGTGTTGCCCCCTGTAGTATCAGTGATGACATGCAGTCTTTAGTAATAATTGTACATGAGCTAATTAACTCTCTCAGGTCGTAGAGCTGCCAATTCGTCTTAGCAAAATGCCAACAATTTCCTGTAAATGTTTTGTTGTCTTGCACAAACTACAAGTATCAATCTTTCCAAAGTGACTCAGTGATATTAAAGTTAGGAGACTGTGATGGCCTCCAGAACCTTCACCTTTCTTTGCTGTAGCCACTGGAGGGTCAACCTTGCCTTGTGCTTTGAATCGGTGTCATGTTGGAACATCCGAGATCGTCCCGTGTGCAGCTTTCGTGCTGTAGAATGCAAATTATCTGCCAGTATTTTCTGATAACATGCTGCATTCAACTTGATATCAAATGTTCCTCACTCTCTGGATCTCACACAGCCCCAAAACATCAGGGATCCACCACCATGCTTTACAGTGGGGATGGTGAACTTTTCACCGTAGACCTTGTTGACTCCTCACCAAACCTAGTGTTTATGGTTGTGACTTTACAGTTCAGTTGTGATCTCATCACTCCACATGACACATGGTGTTCTTTCTTTCTCCTGGCAACCCGACCATGCAGGACGTTTGTGTTCAAGTCCCTCCTTATTGTGTCCCTTGAAACAACAACACTACTTTTTTCCAGAGCAGCCTGTATTTCTCTCCAAGGTATTTGTGGGTTTTTCTTTGTGCCCTGAACAATTCTTCTGGCCATAGTGGGTGAAATCTTTCTCGCTATAGTATCAACAGAACATCTTGTGTTCCAGCTCTTTATCAGAGTTTAAACAGCACTGACTGGCATGAGATCTTTTTAGATCCTTTTTCCTGCTTTATAAAGTTCCTCTACCTTATTACGCAGGTCCATCTGCAGTTCTTTTGTCTGCCTCATGGTGCAGTATCCAGCCAAGTCAGTGCATCACCTCATGAGCTGAGAAACTCACTGACTACTTATGTACAGACACTAATTACAATTACAATGACTTACAGGTGTAGAAACGTCCCTTTCATAGGCATTTAAAGCTCTCTGTGTTGACCCGTGTGTTTATAATGTGGCCACACTTTAGATCAGGTTGTTTAGGTGCTTTCAGTTATCATGAGGGTTTAAAAAGAAGTCAAACAACTATGTGATAATTAATGACTTCACATGACCACGATCCTTAAATATGAAGAAATTCTTTTGCATATGATCAGTCACATTTTCCACAGAAAGTTCAACGATTAACAATTTCTTTCAGGGTTTGCAAGCTTTTGAGCACAACTGTATTTCAAAAGTCCCGCCTCCTGTGGAATATGATTGACAAGCGTGAGAGACGTAACACAGCACTAGTGAAAATGATGATTTACACATTAACAGCTAGTTTATTTTTAGAATTTACTTTTGAGAGAAGAAAAGCATAATTTTTTTTGGAAATACAGATGTGTAATACGGATGTAGGACGTTTACGGAGACGTAGTAAGCAGAGGCATTTATAATATTAAAGAGTCAGTGAGGAAATCACACCTGCATGTAGGCTTTGCTGGCCAAAGCCTGTGATTTCACCGTGCGTAGGTTTGATAGACGGCTTCGTTCCGCAGAGCCGATCGTCTGAGAGTCTGGAGCAGAGCTCGCTATTCTACGCCTCCAGCTGAAAAGAGAGATGACTCTATAAAGATGTAAAGCAGTTCATAAACATGAGACACATTTTCTGCACAGAGACTCCAGCAATACTGATTACTTCAGCTCAAACTTGCCAATAAATTCATAAATAATTTTTTTGGCCATAACCACTACTTCCTATCGACCTGCAGCGACTGTGTATTATAATGAGTTTCATGAATAATTCATAAATTCTTTGTGGCTTCATCCAATCATAGAGCAGGGAAAGGTTACAAGCACATATTCAGGAAAGTAGGAGGATTTATCATCAGGGCCATTTCAAGCTATAAACAGTGGCTTAAGGCTGCTACGCTTCCATTTCTTTATAATTATTGAATTATTATTTTTAAAATGAATTAAATAAATAATTTATTCACCTTATTAGTAAAAAAAAAAAATTATATATATATATATGTCTAAAAATAATTATTAATAAATGCATTACGTTACATTAATAACATTCATCGGTTAATTCATAATAAAAACAAATAAATCATGACCTATATTAATTTTATTGTTCATCAGCGCTCGCTTTTACCCAGCTTCATTTGTGTAAATATATAAATATATTATATATATCTTATATTCTTCTACTGCATGGCTCAGATCCATTCTTACACTTTATACTGTACAAGTTTTGGTTTGTTTGTTTGTTTGGTTTCTTATTGCACACGAGTGCTGAATGAAGTCTGATGAACGTTTCCTGTGCTTTTTTTTTTTTTTTTTTTTTTTTTTTTTAGAAAAAGAATCTTTGTGAATGTTCTGATTGGAGTTTAATGTAAAATAAGATGCTGTATGTGTATTATAATGTACATTACTGATGTGTGAAAGATAATTAATAACCCTCATGAAAAGCCACTGAAGTAGAACAGAATTTTCTTGGATCTGAATTAAACCGATGTACTTGATTTAGTCATGTGACCATTTAATAATAATAATAATAATAATAATAATAATAATAATAATAATAATAATAATAACAAGAGTTATAACACCATTAGCACTATGTAGGTTATGTTAGACACGGCACAGCGTTCGCTCGTGGAAATGACTGGAATTACTAGATTGGTTTTTTCTTCTCGACTGCCTGTTTTGGACCTGAAGCTCGTTTTTATTGGACTTGTGCAGATACTTTTGCAATATGACATAATTCTGAGTTTAACAAAAAACAAAAAAAACAAGTTAATATAAACACTTAATACAGACCAATCTAGTAAATCTACAATGATGTTTCTGCAAATAATTATTTGTTCTAATTAGGCATGTCGTTTGGAAATGCCAGTATTATGTGCCGCTATTATTACAAGGCAGTTTTATTTATTTAGGAAATCAATTCGTTTCTCCAGTTTTGAGGTCCACGTGGTTAAAGTCAATAAAATTTTCTTCATGAAACTGTGGTCTTCTGTACTGATTCTTTAGCTAGATCTGGTACTTCTTATTGAGGTAGTGAAACCACTTTTGTCTGTGTGTGTGAGTGTGCGAGTGTGTGTGTGGGGTGTGTGTGGTGTGTGTGTATTTGTGTGTGGGTGTGTGTGTGTGGGGTGTGTGTATTTGTGTGTGTGTGTGGGGTGTGTGTGTATTTATGTGTGTATGTGTGTATGGGGTGTGTGTGTGTATTTGTGTGTGTGTGGGTGTGTGTGTGGGGTGTGTGTATTTGTGTGTGTGTGTGTGTGTGTGGGGTGTGTGTGTATTTGTGTGTGTGTGTGTGTTTATGAGGTGTGTGTGTATTTGTGTGTGTGTGGGTGTGTGTGTGGGGTGTGTATTTGTGTGTGTGTGTGTGGGATGTGTGTGTAGGTGTGTGTGTGTGTATGGAGTGTGTGTGTATGTGGTGTGTGTATGGGGTTTGTGTGTGTATATGTAGTGTGGTGTGTGTGTGGGGTGAGTATCTGTGTGTGTGGGGGGGTTGTATTTGTGTGTGTGTGTGTGTGTGTGTGTGGGGTGGGTGTATTTGTGTGTGGGGGGGTGTATTTGTGTGTGTGTGTGGGGGGGGTGTATTTGTGTGTGTGTGTATGGGGTGTGTGTGGGTGTATGGGGTGTGTGTGTGTGTATGGGATGTGTGTGTGTGGGTGTATGGGGTGTGTGTGTGTGTGTATGGGATGTGTGTGTGGGTGTATGGGGTGTGTGTGTGTGTGTGTGTGTGTGTGTATGGGGTGTGTGTGTGTGTGTGTGTGAATGGGGTGTGTGTGTGTGTGTGTGTGTGTGTGTATGGGGTGTGTGTGTGTGTGTGTGTGTGTGTATGGGATGTGTGTGTAGGTGTATGGGGTGTGTGTGTGTGTGTGTGTGTGTGTGTGTGTGTGTATGGGATGTGTGTGTGTGTGTGTGTGTGTGTATGGGGTGTGTGTGTGTGTGTGTGTGTATGGGGTGTGTGTGTGTGTGTGTACGGGGTGTGTGTGTGTGTGTGGGATGTGTGTATGGGTGTATGGGGTGTGTGTGTGTGTGTATGGGGTGTGTGTGTGTGTGTTTGTGTGTGTGTGTGTGTGTATGGGGTGTGTGTATGTGTGTGTATGGGGTGTGTGTGTGTGTGTATGTGTGTGTGTGTGTGTATGGGGTGTGTGTGTGTGTGTGTGTGTATGGGGTGCTGTTCTAGGACAATAATCAACACCAGGGTGGTTTGATGAAGCAGAGTCACTGTTACTACAACAAAGTTGATTACTTTTCTACAACAGCACATCATACTATTGCTTCATATGAAACTAACACAACAATAAAGGTAACTATAAACGGTTAAAAACAACATTACTTATTAAAAGAAATAAATCACATAAAGATGTAATAGGAAAATAATCAGCTTTAAGGTGGTGACAGTAACTGTGCTTCATCCCAAGTTTCCTGTCACGATCTAACCCGGATTTTGCTACGTGCTTATTGTTTACAGTACGTTTTGTGTTCACGTGTCTGCCCCGCCCTTGTCTATTCCTTCCCGCCTCAGCACGCCTGTCCCTTATGTGTCTAATTGTCTACCGTATTTATTCGTGCCGTGTTGCCTTTGGCAGCGTGGAATCCTTGTCTTTGTTTTGTCTGTTTGTCTGTTCTTCGTGTGGCTCAGTCTTGGTTTCAGTTTTGTTTGTTTTTTGTTTCTTTTATGTTTAATAAATCTGTTGTATTTAGCTCTCCTGCATTCGGGGCTTTTTATCCCTACGACACCCCGGTTTACGTGACATTTTCTTTCCCGCAACAGCATGACAACAGGACACACGTTGGTGTCTTTATGTCCTTGTAGAAAAAACAAAATCAGATGCTTTTGCTGAGCCACACCAGCTGCACCAACTCCAAGCTTCACAACCTCATATAAAGCATTAAAAAAATGAAAGAACTGGTCATCCATGAAAGCTCCAGCTCCTAACTGTGAGTTTATTTGACCCTTTTTGCCTTTCTGCCTCTCTCTAAACTATCATGAACATTTTTATACTTTCTTTATACACACCCTTCCTCTCAGGCCTCCTTCAGCTAATCTTCTGTATCCTAGCATACAGACATCCCCAGTGTTTCTGCTTTGTGTTAATTACCACAGCCTCGTGCTCGTTCTCTCCATTCCATGCCTTTTGCTTTTAAATCCACTTATTACTTATTTCATTTATTTTAAGCTCATTATGACAAAGCAGAAATGATTTACACTGAATGAAGTGAAAGCTCCAGGGACCGTGTTACGCTCCACCTGTTTATTCAGGCACTTTTCTTGTGTACATTTCTCAATGGCTTTCATTACATTCTGGATGGAAGATATTTTTGTTGTAGGACTCAAAAAAGTGACACATGCAAGATATTTATCATATCGTATTAACGACTTAAACAACTAGTGAATTTTAATTATTTCGGTCATCAGGAATAGTGGAAAACTTTCTACGACGAGTTCTGACATGTTTTTTTAGTTGAAAGAACTAAATCTATCTCCCCCTTTTATTTTTTTATCCCACACACACTCAGAGACCTTTAATTAACTTAAAGTGCTTTTAAATACCTTGTTCTCAATACTATTTTATGCCTCAACCTTATTTTTATGTGTCTATTCTGTTCTGACATCCTTTTCTCTATGTAAGCCACCTTACTCTGTCTGGCACGAAGCTTCATTTTTTTCTATCTATATTGCCAAATTTCCAGTCTGTGTTTAAGTCATACACCTGCTTCAGAAAGTCCTGATTTTACAGTTTGATCGGTGTCTGATTCTTTCAGTGCATTGTTAAGGATTGAAAATCTGACAACTCCAGAACTCCCAGGACACTTGTCTTTTTCGCTCTGTCAGTATGACCTCCCACTGCGCTCATGCTTTACAGCACACTGCCTCCGGTGCCAAGATTCTTCTGATTCACCATCCTGAAGGTCAGAATCCATTCTGTCTGCATAGATCTTTTACCCTCCACAAGTCTACCAAGTTTGGACCGACTGATCATTCTTCAGCTTTTCTACTCAGGCTGTGGAAACTCTCCGACTTCTCTGTGTGTATATGGACGTTGGGGGTTATGGGAGATTCCTATGTCTCTATCAGTTCTTGGAGACTCATCTGAACACACTGAGTCCCACATAATGGATGTGGCAGCTTACACACTTTCCTCCAGCTGTCGTATTCAGGGTCGTACTCCAGCACATCACAAACACACACTTCCTGTCCTTCTCGCCACTTTCTACCTCCGAACATCAACACAAATCCACTTGGTGTGACTGTCAAACCATAGCAGAAGCGATCTTGCAGAAGAGGTTTCAGTCGTGTCCACTGATTTTGTTCAGGATTGTAGCACTCGATGTCACAAAATGGTTCATACATCCCTAAGAAGGCATAGAGTCTCTCGTTAATGGCTGCCATCTGATGGCCAAATCTGGCGATAGACATAGCAGAGCGTCTCTCCCAGACATTATCATCAAAAGTGTTAAGAAACAACACTTCTCTGCTACTCTCCGTCTGGCTGCCATGGATGCCACCAGAGATGTAGATACCTCTGCCGATTGTGGCACAAGCTTGTCCATAGACAGCTTGGGGCAAGGACACTCCACTACGCCAGCACCCTGCACTCATGTTGTATCTCTCCACTGAGGACAGGGTGGGATCTCCTCTTTGGCCTCGTCCTCCTATGGCATAGATTACACCATCCACCACACAGCAGGAAAACTGTGCCCTTTTTTGTAACAGTGGCTCCATCTCCTCCCAGCGTTCAAATCGAGGGTCATAGCGCCACACCTGGTCAGACACTGTCATCACTGCTGTCTTCTGACTCTCCCCATCCACCTCTACAACCTCTCCTCCAAGCACAAAGAGGAAGTTTCCCACCACACAAACCCCATTGTACTGGAGGGTCTTTACCATTTCAATGGGCAGAACATGGAACTTCCTGCTTTCTTGATCATAGCTCTCAATTTGGGTCTGTGGTCGGTCTGCTTCGGCACCTCCTCCTACCAGGAGTACCGTCTTGGTTGTGGCTCTCAAGCTTGTATGGACAGTCTGAATTAATGGCTGGAGAGGTACATGCAAGTGGTAATGCAGGGCTTTCTGTACCAAGCTGTGAATGAAAGGAGTGCGCAGGGGTGGGTTGAGGGAACTCAGACGGGTCAGATCTTCTGGAGGCACCAGGCCAAAACGAACACGACTGAGTAAAGAGTTACTTCCCAAGGCAGGTAAAGGGTTGCAGGACAACCAGTCCAGAGCTAGCTGTAGCAGTGCTGTTTCCTTTACCCCTGGTATCTCATCCGACCCCAACACCTCTCGGAAAGTGTCAAGGTTTAGCTCCAGAAGCCCAGATCTGTCACCGTTGGCACCCAGGAGTCCTGCCATGTGTTTTGCGATAAAACGATTGGTGACAGCAAGTGCACCCGAGAGGCTGTAACGAGCAGCCACATTGGCAAAAAAGCAGCAGTTATCCAGAGTGAGACTGTTTGAGATGTACTCAGTGCAGAGATGCAAAGCATGGGTAGCCTGCAGGTAGCAGGAAGCTTCCAATGTGTCCTCCAAAGTGGCAGGAGATAGCGAGATCCATGAAGTATAGATGAAGTCCAGGACCAGTTCCAGGCCAGTTGAGGACACAGCTGGTAGACTGACAGTCCGAGACCTTGACTCCAAAGTGTGATCCTGGAATAGTGACCAGAAGTAGTCACTGGAGCAAGCTAACAAGGTGCGATGAGCTGGGAACTGTTTGCCTTCGGCTTCCAGAATGATGTCGCACATTCGACCTTCTTGCCGCAAGCTCTGGTACCGATCAAACAGACCATCGCTGTGAGACTTGCTGTGCATAAGAAAATAACTCATTTGTAATGGAGAAGATTAAAAAGATTCAAAGAAAGTTAAAGAAAAGGGAAGGCAGGAAAGTAATAAGGAAAGAGAAAAGTTTGTAGTCCCCTTGAATGGCATCAATTGAATGAAGAGAGTGTAGCTCTTCATAAGGGCAGCTACACCGATGGTGCAGCCCATTACTGCTGCAGATAAACATGCCACTAGGGCAGATCACGTTTTCAGCCAGTGGACGACCCCCAAACACTTCAGGATTACAAGTCTGGCAGAGACAGACAACCATCCTATCATCCTCCCCCCTGTTTCCCTGGGACAGGAATGTTGGTCAGACAGAAGGAGGGGTAGAAATTTTGGGTCACATGGGAAAAGAATAGAAGCCTCCAATTTTCTCCCTCATTGCAATGTCTTTTTCTTGCAGTCCTTCTGGGAGTATCAGAGATGAGGGTACATGTTTGCTTCGATGGCCCCATATGAGTTTTTCTCTACGTAAACAAGTCAGCTCCATATTTCTGTCTGTTGGCATTAGCACTCAAACCCCATTCCTCATCATCTCAGTGACAAGAATAGAAACACCAGGCAGATCAGAGACAGATGAGGACTTAGCCAGGGAGAAAGTGGTAGAAAGAGACAGAGAGAGAGGCATGACAGATAGAAAACGTGAGCAGAGTGATAGAGATGAAAAACAGAGAATGAGGAGAGAGGTAAGCAAAACATTAACCTCCCTGAACTGAAAGCGTTGTCGGTTAATCAATAGCCATGTTTGCTGTTGCGCTGGAATGGCATGGCATTCTGATATGATGTGTGTTTATTTCTATTCCCGAGCCCTTACCCCGACCTTATGATTTTATTCTGTCATCCTCCCTAAATAGCCCTTGGCACAAACAGGTCTGGGATGCAACAGGATGGGGGCATCAGAAAAAATCGAGCTACTGGTGACATTCTCACTCTGTCCTCAGCACACCAACAAGTGTGGACCATAATCCTCTGGAATCCTCAAGGCATATAACACATCTCTGTGCTAATTAGTAACACGAGTACTGAAGATACAGATGCAAACTGAAGCGTTCAAAGAGAACATGTACAGTATCTTACAGAAGTAATTACACCCCTCACATTTATGTAAATATTTTATTATATCGTTTCATGTCACAACACTGAAGAAATGACACTTTGCTCCAATGTAAAGTAGTGAGTGTTCAGCTTGTATAACAGTGTAAATTTGCTGTCTCCTCAAAATAACTCAACACACAGCCATTAATGTCTAACCCGTTGGCACAAAATGACCAAATTTGGCCCAATTAGCCATTTTCTCTTGCCGGTGTCATGTGACTTGTTAGTGTTACAAGGACTCAGGTGTGAATGGGGAGCAGGTGTGTTAACTTTGGTGTTATCTCACTCTCTCATACTGGTGACTGGAAGTTCAACCTGGCACCTCATGGCAACAAACGCTCTAAGGATCTGTAAAAAAGAATTGTTGCTCTTCATAAAGATGATGTAGGTTATAAGACGATCGTCAAAACCCTGAAACTGAGCTGCAGCACGGTGGTCAAGACCATACAGCATTTTAACAGGACAGGTTCCACTCAGAACAGGCCTCGTCACGGTCGACCACAGAAGTCGAGTGCACGTGGTCAGCGTCATATCCAGAGGTTGTGTTTGGGAAATAGACGTATGAATGCTGCCAGCATTGCTGCAGAGGTTGAAGGGGTGGGGGGGTCAGCCTGTCAGTGCTCAGACCATACACCACACACTGCATCAAATTGGTCTGCATGGCTGTTGTCCCAGAAGGAAGCCTCTTCTAAAGATGATGCACAAGCAAGCCTGCAATCAGTTTGCTGAAGACAAGCAGAATAAGGACATGGATAACTGAAAGACTAGTGTGTCTTGCCTACAGTCAAACATGGTGGTGGGAGTGTCATGGTCTGGGGCTGCATGAGTGCTGCCGGCACTGGAGGAGCTACAGTTCATTGAGGGAACCATGAATGCCCACATGTACTGTGACATACTGAAGCAGAGCACGATCACCTCCCATTGACATGATGGTTCCCAAACACAACCAAGATGACCAGTGCCTTGCTAAAGAAGCTGAGGGAAAAGGTGATGGACTGGCCAAGCATGTCTCCAAACCTGAACCCTATTGAGAATCTCTTGGGCATCCTCAAATGGAAGATGGAGGAGCACAGGGTCTCTAACATCCACCAGCTCCGCTCTGGTGAACTCCATGCCCAAGAGGCTTAGGGCAGTGCTGGAAAATAATAGTGACCACACAAAATATTGACACTTTGGGCCCAATTTGGACATTTTCTCTTAGGGGTGTACTCATTTTTGTGGCCAGCGGTTTAGACATTAATGGCTGTGTGTTGAGTTATTTTGAGTTGACAGCAAATTGACATTGCTTCAGTGTTTTCACATGAAAAGATATATTAAAATACTTACAAAAATGTGAGGGGTGTACTTACTTCTGTGAGATACTCTGTGTGTACACTACTTCATTTGTGTTCAGATCTGTTAGGAAATTGATGGGTTACTCTTTTCGCTAGCAAGTGCTAGTGTCATAGTTTAACAAATAAATAAATATAATCGTGTAAAGAATGTATGATTGTTCAAAAGATCCAGCAATCTATTTAAAGAATGTACTGATCTTTCCATGGGGATGAGTGCCAAAGGTTATGTAATCACTTATGAAAGTTTCTTGATGCACAGTCTAGATACACTAGAACTCGTATAAGACTGAACTGTTTTTCGCTAAGAAAATGAAAATCGAATATTGAACACATATGATATCTTACTGTAAGAGTAATGCAATAAAAAACTCTGTGTCATGCTGTAGTAGTAAAACCATTACACACAAAGGTGGTGTGATCAAGCAGAGGTACTGTTACCAGCTCAATTTATTCATCTATAATTACATATATTGAAGTGAAATATCCACAAACTTTATCTTCTTATGTTATAGCTTTTTAAAAAGTTGTTCCTTCACCAGCCTCTTTTTTACTTCATGCTGTATTTTATAAGACAAAAGTTTGTGTCATGTTACTGAGAAAGTAGAGACTCATTCCAAACATCATTTATAAACTCATTTGTCCTTACAGAAAACTTGTCAGTGATTGCACGTGGATTTTAATATTACGTGATCCCAGTGAAGATCCCAGCGAATCATAATACCGTTACTACAGAAGTAGAAATTAAAATTCATTAACAGCTTTTAACAGGGGGTCACGGTGGCTTAGTGGTTAGCACGTTCGCTTCACACCTCCAGGGTTGGGGGTTCGATTCCCACCTCCACCTTGTGTGTGTGGAGTTTGCATGTTCTCCCCGTGCCTCGGGGGTTTCCTCCGGGTACTCCGGTTTCCTCCCCCGGTCCAAAGACATGCATGGTAGGTTGATTGGCATCCCTGGAAAATTGTCCGTAGTGTGTGATTGTGTGAGGGAATGAGAGTGTGTGTGTGTCCAGGGTGTATCCTGCATTGATGCCCGATGACGCCTGAGATAGGCACAGGCTCCCCGTGACCCGAGGTAGTTCGGATAAGCGGTAGAAAATGAATGAATGAATGAATGAATGAACAGCTTCTAACCAATCAGAGTCTAGGATTGCAGTACTGTGGTATGATGTCACTCTCTTAAGGAAAATTATCCTTAATGTTCAAAAAGCATTCATAAGACAGGAAATCAGTTACGTGGCATGATTTTATTTTTGATCCAAGTTTTTATTATACTTTAGACAGGATATTGTTGTTTTACTTTTAGCCCTTCGAACTCTGGTCAGAATCTTCAATAAGGACACTTTCGCTGATGAGCTGCTGTTCAACAGGAGAGATAAAGAGAGAAAATGTGCTTCACAAATATCACATTTGAGAGCTAATATAACAGTGACAAAGTGTTGGAAATTCAGTTCTGTTTGCTCAAAGACAGCATGTGATTGCTTCACCCTCCTACACCATGACACTGAGAAATCGTGTTTTTATTGCATGTCAGCCTACACGCTCTCAAAACCAAGCCTGAGAACAATGGCAAGGAAAGGCAAAAAATTATATAGTGGTTCAAAAGAAAAGGCCATGAAGTCTGAAAACATGTTTTACAATGTCTCACATTTGTTCAGAGTAAATGAAGTGAGACGACATTTGCCACTAATAACGTGAACAACACAGACTAATTATCATGCTACATTATGATTCAGGCTCTATAAAAGGGAATTAAATATGTTATTTCACACGTGGCAGAAAAGGAGCTTGTAGATCTGCTATGGAATCACGTCTAAAACACACAGTTCAGATTTAAAACAGGAGATACGTATAACTAAGAACAGAAATCAAACCGCTTACTTGTTATGGTTTTGTGTAAATTGTACAGTTTATGGTTGTTGTCAGATTTGAGTTGTGTGCTTTAATGCCTACGTAGCAAAATTATCTGGTAAAGAAGCATCATTGTGTGAGGGGTCACAGAGTTGGCATGGCGCCATGTCTGGCCTTGATGGTGCCATGTCACTGATGGTAAACAGCATGTGGGTCGATTGGGGATGCATCCAAAATGCTTGTGAATTGTTTGGCTCTGGCACGGCCCTGTTGCTTTTGCTCCATCTGGTAGTCAATTCAGAGTCATCGTGAGCCATCATTCTTTGTGGTATCTGGGTCAAGAGATGGCTGCATTTTAGTACAATGAAGAATGCTGGCTGGGTTTTGGTACCATTCAGACTGAAAGGAGCTGAAATCTACTGTAGGTGGTCGACGTTCTTTAAGATTATGTTTGTATTTGATAGTTTAGAAAAGGTCCAGAAGGTTTGACCCTGGAATGACCATCCTGTTTATCCATTCCCTGTCAAGCCATCCTGGGTCTTCCTCCAATCGTTCTTCACGATATCTGGGTTGAGAGAAACCTGCAGTAATGAATGTTTGCTCGGATTCGGTTCTGCTAATCGATGATGCGCTAATCTAATATGGAGAACTAGTCTTTACCATCCCTGGACTATATTGTTTGCACAACCTGGTCTAAGAGAGGTCACACTAATCTAAATGTCATCATTCTTTGGAGTTCTGAGCCTAACAATGTGTTAAAGATTCGGCAGCAGATATAAAATAGGTTTGGGTTTGTGTAAGATCCATTAATAGGGATGGAGGTTTTACTATAATGGCTGTTATGTAGCTCTCACATGGACAACCAATCCAGCCCATCATTAGTTGAGCTTAGACATAGATTTGGTACCAAATTGGAATTGGTGATGGCTTACAGTATGTCTGCACCTACAATAGCGACTATAGCAACTGCAGGCTGAGATTTGGTTCTAGTACAGAAAATAAACCGTTCTAATCTGGAAACTAAAAGGTCTAGAATGTTCTGAAGCTGTATTCTATTCCCAGTGGCCAGGCTGAAAGATGGCTTAGATTTGATCCTGAAGTTACAACCAGATAAAGAGCAAATATTAGCTATGACTAATGGCTTAGCTTTGGTACTGTTATGCAACTGTAACATGGAGATTTGACACCAAAGTCTGGATGTTATTAGAGATGAATGCTGGCACAGATTTGGAACTATCATGGCTGCTACAGTATGTGGCTCTAATCTGCCAAAATACCTTGAGCCGTTCTTAGACCATAATTTTGGGCAGTGTCTAGTTTTAGACACCTCTGAGTTTCAGTACCAGATCTAGACCATAGACCATAGACCATAGTTTTAAATGCTGTATGGGATATTTTTGTGGCTCTAATCTGTTCTTAAACCAGAAAAAATAAAGTTTGCTATGAGGACTGCAGGGTTGGAAACCTTTAACAAGTTATTGGTTGTTTGAAGGATGTCTGGGTTTCAGTAGATGGAAATTTGTGAGGTGATGGAGATTGTCAGAGTATCAGTAATGGAATAGGTCGAGCTGGTAGAGCTGTCTGTCTCCTTCCTTTATACGAGCAAGGTGGGGTCACCTGTGTAAAAGAGGTGAGGTTTAATTAAATAGAACATTATGGATAAATTCTCTACACACACACACACACAAATACACACACACAAATACACACACAGAGGCTAGGTGACGAGTTAGAACCTGACTTATAACCAGGTCTAGCTTCTAGATAGGCACAAGGGGTCACAGGCTTGTTTTGGTTGTTGTTTGTGTGTTTGCATGTGTGTGTGTGTGTGTTTGTGTTTAAGTGTGTGTTGGAGAGCACTAGGGACTCGTGCTGGGTCAGTCACACCACAAACGGCCTCTCACTGCCAAGCCCAGTTCTGTTACTGATATTAATAGACCCTGATTCACACTCACACCCTTTAACGCACAAAAACACACAAACACACACACAAACACCATGTCCTTGTGTGCAAACACATACTGAAAAAGTTTTACAACTACTGACACCCTGTGGCCAGAAGTGAGCACAGTCTTGTGTGGGTTCGGGGACACTTTTAAAATGAGCTGTTCCTTTTTGTCTGACCTTGCTGTTTGTGTGAGTGTGTGTGTGTGTGTGTGTGTGTGTGTGTGTGTGTGTGTGTGTGTGTGTGTGTGTGTGTGAGTGTGTGAGCACAAGAGAGAGAGAGAGAGAGAGAGAGAGAGAGAGAGAGAGTGTGAGAGAGAGAGAGAGAGAGAGAGAGTGAGAGAGAGAGAGAGAGAGAGAGAGAGAGAGAGAGAGAGAGAGAGAGAGAGAGAGAGAGAGAGAGAGAGAGAGAGAGAGAGACTTGTCAATTGCTCCAGGGATCAAAAGATCAGACAAAAATAGACCAGTGTGTAGCTGTTGATCTAGTTTAAGAATATACTGAAGTTACTAAATATGGTCTACACATGAACTCCTCCTGTACCTTCTGTTTCTTTTATACTCTCTGAACATTTTCCACCATGTTACTTTCCCCATTGATTAATGGTATAACAGGAATATTCTGAGAGTAAAATGCTAATGACTAAAGTTGAATGATAAAGTTCTGTGATTTAAAGCTAAAAGAAAACTGAACATTATACTTTTACTATCTCACTGGCTAAACGGTTTGGTGCTTTGTTAATAAACATATTTAACTGATGTAAGCTAAATATGTGTCTAATGTTCTGCATAAAAATGACCTCTATAGCCGGGTGGAAACCACAAACCCTTCAGGAACCAGAACTAATTTTTAGTTGGACAGTGAGTGTGGTGTATTGTCAGCACTGTCAGAGATCTACCTGAGTGTCTAGTCTTTAGTGACATATTTAAGCTCGCTTTTTACATTCTGGATCTCAGAAAGGTTCACCACCGGCCCTGGAAGTTTCACACCACCAGGAAGGGGCTTCTTTTCTTCTGGAGTGACGGCCGGTACCTGAGAGCAGCAAATGTCATATATCTGTGTTTGGAGTGTAGATCAATCATATACTGTATATATATACTGTATGTATATGTATATATGTGCATCTCTAACCTCCTCTGTGTCCTGTGTCTCCTCTTTCCTCTTCACAGGATGTCCCGCTCCCGGACGCAAAGCTCCCATCGGAATATTGAGGTTGGCCTTGAAGACAGATAAGGACAGGAGAAACAGATCAACGTCACAAACCCAGCACTAAGAGCTTCACCGAGAGCTTCACAGAGAGTTGACATCTGGCTTGTGGACACTCACATTTCAGTCTCATGTAATGAACCTCGCCAGAAATGTTTCCTTCCTGCTGGTGTTCATTGTGCTCCATAAAGAGCAAAGTGTTTCTAGGAAAATGAGCAGTTTTGATGCACAGATAAGAGCAGAAGCCTCAGGTGTTTATCTGTCCATCACAACAGGGTCCTCAAAGGGACCATCTGTTTTATCCTTCCTTGTATCACATTCTGTTACAGGAAGCTATTCATTAGCGGATCGACGTCACTTCTAGAACTTCAAACCACAGTTATGTGCAGTTCCTATTAACATATCCAGAGATATCACATAATTCTGTCCATTTTTATTTTTGGTTTCCTGTTCAACAGTGAATTCATGTCCAAAACTACGCCCTATTCACCAGGACATTGGTTTTGGTGTCTGAAAATACAGTGGAGAAAATCCCACAATGCACTACGGGATTAAGTGCATGAATGATGTCTGCTAGTGGCCACAAAGCACCCATAATGCACTGCTACTGTATGTTTGGTTTGATTCACTGTCACAGAGGAATACGCAGAGCTAGAAGACCACGCACCTTCTGACCTGTTTGTTGAAGTCGTTTCACACAGATTTACGATGTCGATTCATTTCTTAGCCTTAGATTGTTGATTATTGATTATTTTATTGATTATAATTAAACAGCACATCACTAAGAGTTTTATTCCTCCAACACCACACTAACCACCAATCATTACTACTTTATTTACTGAACGAAGCACCGATAGCTCAAACGCTTAAGGCTCTGGGTTGTTGATCAGAATGTTGGGGTTCAAGCTGCCACTGTTGGGCCCTTGAGCGAGGCCCTTAACCCTCTCTGCTCCAGAGCGCTGTATCACGGCTGACCCTTAGCTCTGACCTTGACCTCCAAAGCTGGGATATGCAAAGCAACACTTTCACTGTGCTGTAATGTAGATGTGACAAATAAAAGCAGCACATCGTTCTTTTTATGCATTTACAGTTACATCACTTCCTGTTGTTCTAGCAGCTACAAACACTCGTTCTCTCAGCAGCCCGACTTTATTCTCTCGCAGCTTGTCTCCTTTTGTCATTGAGAAACCGCAAAGAAGCGTAAACTCCTCTCTCCTAAAGCTGCGAGAAAACCACACGCACAACAATGATTTTTTTTCCCCGCTGTACGAGTCCATGTGATTGCACCGTTACCATAGAAACGGTAACAGGTTAGAACAAAGATTAGACGTTCCTGAGTGCAGAATGTAACAACAAACAGATAAAAAGTTTGCCAAATCTTATAATCGTTTGCAATTTGCTGTGGTGTCAGAGACATAAAACACTCCGTGATGCTGATGAGAAAATAATCAGATTGTGGTCATTTCTGCTGCATTGCATTTCTCCATTAAAGTACTTTTTGTGGCAGTAGAGATCACAGAAATGTAAAAGGTCAGAGGACAGAGTTTATGTACACTCCAGCTCTCCACATGCACGGCTGCTCTTCACGTCTCTCATTATCATTCAGTGTAAATGTTCTGCTTTTTTATAGATGACTTCTGTAAATGGAGAGTTTTTATGAAAAGAGAAAAACATGTCTATTTTTGGCTGCAGTGTTTATATGTGATTCTGCTCTACACTCGTAATGTTATAACCTCCTCATCTCTCTCTCACACACACACACACACACACACACACACACACACACACACACACACACACACACACACACTCTGTGATGCTCCTCAGCCTGCAGCTCTCAGGCTTTGATACAAAACATTCCTATTTTGTTCCCAAACTCTAACAGAATCCATTTGAGCCGTCGTGAGCAGAACTTTACTGAAAGTTTGCACGTGTCTATTTTTGTATGCAGAGTGTTTACGGAAAATTTATTTTCAGTGACAGAAAGCTAAAGCATGGGCGATGTATTGCTCTACGTATTTCTGAACATCATCTGGCTTGATGTGAGTCGTTTAAAAGTAAAAAGAAAACACTGCTGTGATGCCATGTGCTTCTGAAATGTGTTTTTATGGCAATTAACAAAGTATCGTTAAAAATCAGGACTTGCTTTTGATTAAATTATTTAAAAACATATTGATGTGTTTTTATTTAATCCACATGGTCATGACAGTAAAGCGAGAGTAAACACACACACACACACTTACCTGTAAAGCTTTTACATTTGTTGATGGCTGGTTAGACATTTTGTACAGAGACCTCCGCTTCGATCCTTCTGCAAACCAAACAGAAAGAGAACAAAGGCATTGAGGAGTCAGGCTCAAACTCGTCACCTGGCCTCTGTGTGTGTGTGTGTGTGTGTGTGTGTGTGTGTGTGTGTGTGTGTGTGCGTGTGTGTGTGTGTGTGAATATGCATCTGGACGAGTGTGTGTGTGTGTAGGAGTGCATTGGTGAAAAGTCGGGTCATTGTCGGATTTCGGGTGCTACGGATAGACTTTCAGTTGCTAAGCGACTCCCACTGTAAGTCCTGGTCCACCTGAATCATTCATGCCATGGGCTTCAGGTAAAGAGACACACACACACACACACACACACAAAGCAACTCGACTTCAAGCAAACTTCACTGATATTTTGATGGACACGTGTAAATAAAATTATTTTTAAAAATTGTGGAATTTTCTCTTTGACGTGTGTGTGTAGGTGTGTGTGTGTGTGTAGGTGTGTGTGTGTGTGTGTGTGTGTGTGTGTGTGTGTGTGTGTTGACACACATTTGACTAGCAGATTTTGTTTCACCTGTAAATCAAAGCATATGAAATAGAAGTAAAACTGAGCACATCCTGAAAGTCGTCTCTGGTCTCTGCAGGTCACAAAATTCAGAACAGATGAAAACATGTGGATGTCACTGATGTGATCTCTGAGGTGTGATGTCAGTGATCTCTGAGATGTGATGTTAGAGATCTCAGTGATGTCACTGATGTGATCTCTGTGATGTTAGAAATCTCAGTGATGTCACTGATGTGATCTCTGTGATGTTAGAAATCTCTGTGATGTCACTGATGTGATCTCTGTGATGTTAGAGATCTCTGTGATGTCACTGATGTGATCTCTGTGATGTTAGAGATCTCAGTGATGTCAGTGATGTGATCTCTGTGATGTTAGAGATCTCAGTAATGTCACTGATGTGATCTCTGTGATGTCAGTGATGTTAGTGATCTCTCTGATCTCAGTGATCTCAGTGATGTCACTGATGTGATCTCGGTGAGCTCTGTGATGTTAGTGATCTCAGTGATGTCACTGATGTGATCTCTGTGATGTTAGAGATCTCTGTGATGTCACTGATGTGATCTCGGTGATGTTAGTG
>NC_083484.1:660000-667500 GCF_030014155.1 Tachysurus vachellii
TCATTTTAGTCTTGCACAAAAATACAAAGGTAAATATTAGATCACAAACAGATTGTGAAGCTGCCATGATTTAAGTTTTAATCAGACTTACACATGCTATCCACTTTATTAGAAACATTCATGCTCATTCATGCAGTTAGCCAATCAGCTAATCCCATGACAGCAGCACAATGAGTGAAATCATCCAGATGTGATTACAGATGTAAACTCTAGAGATTGTAGTGGGTGAAAATCCCAGCAGAAGATAACAATGCCACGAATAAACTCACAGAGATGAAACTTTTTCTTCATTCAGATGTTTGATGTGAAGATTAACCGAAGCTCTTGACCTTGATCTGCTGAGTTTATACACTGCTCAGCTTCCACACGATCGGTGGTTTAGATTACCGTATAAATGAGCATGTGCTCTTTATTGTTTGCGTGTTTCATTTAACATTCTCCGGCTAACAAAGACGTAATTGTTAACTTACCACAGGAATAAATAAATTTGCAGTTTCATAACCTTCGAGATTCTACATGGTACAATCCTGCTGTTTATCCTCATTTACAGTCCATGACTTGAGTCTAGGCTCTTTCTGCCTTCATTTACTTAGAATCGCACCACACTGGACACACCATTCCAGAGAATTTTCACATATGCAAAGGATGAGTTGACCACAACTAAACAACATAGTGCAGAAGCTGGAAAATATTAGCCTTAAAAAATAGTTTTTTTATTTATTATCATTCGAACTATAAACTTCTATGCAATAAGTATATGTAATAACTTCTGAGCAATAACATGCAAAAATGTCAGTTGGTTTATGTCAAAGATACAGGACAACAACAGCAGCAGGGAATGAAGCTAGATGGCATTCTTGCTAAAAGATTGTTGCAGCATTCCGGAGGCAGGGTGTTGGGGCAGCAACATATTCAGAGGCAGCAGGTGGTTGTGGGTGATAGAGGGTGTGGAGTGAGGGGATGAGTGGATGGGTGTTGAGGACATGTGTTGGAATCAACAGGATGTTCAGGGAGTTATATGGTTTGGGATCGACGGCTACAGGAGCAGCAGGATGTAGCGAGGCAGCAGGTGGTTGTGGGAGAGAGACTGAGGGGAGGTGTTAAAGGAGTGGATGTGTGTTGAGGACATGTGCTGGAATCATCAGGATGCAGAGGGGCAGCAGGGTGTTTGGTGGCATCTTGGTGTTGGGGCAGCAGCCTTGGGGGAAACATCTCTGACACAGTGGGGTTTTGGGGGAAGCAGGATGTTTGGGGGCATCTTGATATTGGGGCAGCAGGGTGTTTGGGGGCATCTTGGTGTTGGGGCAGCAGGGTGTTTGGGGGCATCTTGATATTGGGGCAGCAGGGTATTTGCCACGTGTTCCAGAATAAACAATATTTTAATTCCAGTGACATAAAGGATTGAGAATCGATTGCTCCGTTAGCGATTAGCCGGACTGATCATCTCATACATCCGGGTTTCAGTGTGTCGCAGCGCCGTGAGTCGAGACGCTGTGACGTCATCACGCAAACCCCGGAAGCGGCACTCTGTGTGTTTTCGGTTTTGCGAGCGTTGTTTGTGTCTACGGACGTGTGTTTCCGGTCTGCACGTGCCCCGGACTCGCTGTACGGTGACGTGCACGTGGCCGCAGCCGTGATGATCCCGGTGTCGGTGGTGGTTTGTGTGATGGCGGGATGGTGTTCTGTTTATCTCATGGACACCGTGATCAGGGTAACATACAGTGTAACATACAGACAGTGTAACAGACAGACAGTGTAACATACAGTGTAACATACATACAGTGTAACATACATACAGGGTAACATACAGACAGTGTAACATACAGACAGTGTAACATACAGACAGTGTAACATACAGACAGTGTAACATACAGACAGGGTAACATACAGACAGTGTAACATACAGACAGTGTAACATACAGACAGGGTAACATACAGACAGTGTAACATACAGACAGTGTAACATACAGACAGGGTAACATACAGACAGTGTAACATACAGACAGGGTAACATACAGACAGTGTAACACACAGACAGTGTAACATACAGACAGTGTAACATACATACAGGGTAACATACAGACAGGGTAACATACAGACAGGGTAACATACAGGGTAACATACAGACAGTGTAACATACAGTGTAACATACAGACAGTGTAACATACAGTGTAACATACATACAGTGTAACATACAGACAGTGTAACATACAGTGTAACATACATACAGTGTAACATACAGACAGGGTAACATACAGACAGGGTAACATACAGTGTAACAGACAGACAGTGTAACATACAGACAGTGTAACATACAGACAGGGTAAAATACAGACAGTGTAACATACAGACAGTGTAACATACAGACAGTGTAACATACAGACAGTGTAACATACAGACAGGGTAACATACAGACAGTGTAACATACAGTGTAACATACAGACAGTGTAACATACAGACAGTGTAACAGACAGACAGTGTAACATACAGACAGTGTAACATACAGACAGTGTAACATACAGACAGGGTAACATACAGACAGTGTAACATACAGACAGTGTAACATACAGACAGTGTAACATACAGACAGTGTAACATACAGACAGTGTAACAGACAGACAGTGTAACATACAGACAGTGTAACATACAGACAGTGTAACATACAGACAGTGTAACAGACAGACAGTGTAACATACAGACAGGGTAACATACAGACAGGGTAACATACAGACAGGGTAACATACAGTGTAACATACAGACAGTGTAACATACAGACAGTGTAACATACAGACAGTGTAACATACAGACAGTGTAACATACAGACAGTGTAACATACAGACAGTGTAACAGACAGACAGTGTAACATACAGACAGTGTAACATACAGTGTAACATACAGACAGTGTAACATACAGACAGTGTAACAGACAGACAGTGTAACATACAGACAGGGTAACATACAGACAGGGTAACATACAGACAGGGTAACATACAGTGTAACATACAGACAGTGTAACATACAGACAGTGTAACATACAGACAGTGTAACATACAGACAGTGTAACATACAGACAGTGTAACATACAGACAGTGTAACATACAGTGTAACATACAGACAGGGTAACATACAGACAGGGTAACATACAGACAGGGTAACATACAGACAGGGTAACATACAGACAGTGTAACATACAGACAGTGTAACATACAGACAGGGTAACATACAGACAGGGTAACATACAGACAGTGTAACATACAGACAGGGTAACATACAAACAGTGTAACATACATACAGTGTAACATACAGACAGGGTAACATACAGACAGGGTAACATACAGACAGTGTAACATACATACAGCGTAACATACAGACAGCGTAACATACAGACAGTGTAACATACAGTGTAACATACAGACAGTGTAACATACAGACAGTGTAACATACAGTGTAACATACAGACAGGGTAACATACAGACAGTGTAACATACAGACAGTGTAACATACAGACAGTGTAACATACAGACAGTGTAACATACAGACAGGGTAACATACAGACAGTGTAACATACAGACAGGGTAACATACAGACAGGGTAACATACAGACAGTGTAACATACAGACAGTGTAACATACAGACAGGGTAACATACAGACAGGGTAACATACAGACAGGGTAACATACAGACAGTGTAACATACAGACAGTGTAACATACAGACAGTGTAACATACAGACAGTGTAACATACAGACAGTGTAACATACAGACAGTGTAACATACAGACAGTGTAACATACAGACAGTGTAACATACAGGGTAACATACAGACAGGGTAACATACAGACAGGGTAACATACAGACAGTGTAACATACAGACAGTGTAACATACAGACAGTGTAACATACAGACAGTGTAACATACAGACAGTGTAACATACAGACAGTGTAACATACAGACAGGGTAACATACAGACAGTGTAACATACAGACAGTGTAACATACAGACAGGGTAACATACAGACAGTGTAACATACAGACAGTGTAACATACATACAGCGTAACATACAGACAGCGTAACATACAGACAGTGTAACATACAGTGTAACATACAGACAGTGTAACATACAGACAGTGTAACATACAGTGTAACATACAGACAGGGTAACATACAGACAGTGTAACATACAGTGTAACATACAGACAGTGTAACATACAGACAGTGTAACATACAGACAGGGTAACATACAGACAGGGTAACATACAGACAGGGTAACATACAGTGTAACATACAGACAGGGTAACATACAGACAGTGTAACATACAGACAGTGTAACATACAGACAGGGTAACATACAGTGTAACATACAGACAGTGTAACATACAGACAGTGTAACATACAGACAGTGTAACATACAGACAGTGTAACATACAGACAGTGTAACATACAGACAGTGTAACATACAGACAGTGTAACATACAGACAGGGTAACATACAGACAGTGTAACATACAGACAGTGTAACATACAGACAGGGTAACATACAGACAGTGTAACATACAGACAGTGTAACATACAGACAGGGTAACATACAGACAGGGTAACATACAGACAGTGTAACATACAGACAGGGTAACATACAGACAGTGTAACATACAGACAGTGTAACATACAGACAGTGTAACATACAGACAGTGTAACATACAGACAGTGTAACATACAGACAGTGTAACATACAGACAGTGTAACATACAGACAGTGTAACATACAGACAGTGTAACATACAGACAGTGTAACATACAGACAGTGTAACATACAGACAGGGTAACATACAGACAGGGTAACATACAGACAGGGTAACATACAGACAGTGTAACATACAGACAGTGTAACATACAGACAGTGTAACATACAGACAGTGTAACATACAGACAGTGTAACATACAGACAGGGTAACATACAGACAGGGTAACATACAGACAGTGTAACATACAGACAGTGTAACATACAGACAGTGTAACATACAGACAGTGTAACATACAGTCAGTGTAACATACAGTGTAACATACAGTGTAACATACAGACAGGGTAACATACAGACAGTGTAACATACAGACAGTGTAACATACAGACAGGGTAACATACAGACAGGGTAACATACAGACAGTGTAACATACAGACAGTGTAACATACAGACAGGGTAACATACAGACAGGGTAACATACAGACAGGGTAACATACAGACAGGGTAACATACAGACAGTGTAACATACAGACAGTGTAACATACAAACAGTGTAACATACATACAGTGTAACATACAGACAGTGTAACATACAGACAGTGTAACATACAGACAGTGTAACATACAAACAGTGTAACATACATACAGCGTAACATACAGACAGTGTAACATACAGACAGTGTAACATACAGACAGGGTAACATACAGACAGTGTAACAGACAGTGTAACATACAGTGTAACATACAGACAGGGTAACATACAGACAGTGTAACATACAGTGTAACATACAGACAGTGTAACATACAGACAGTGTAACATACAGACAGGGTAACATACAGACAGTGTAACATACAGTGTAACATACAGACAGGGTAACATACAGTGTAACATACAGACAGTGTAACATACAGACAGTGTAACATACAGACAGTGTAACATACAGGGTAACATACAGACAGTGTAACATACAGACAGTGTAACATACAGTGTAACATACAGTGTAACATACAGACAGTGTAACATACAGACAGGGTAACATACAGTGTAACATACAGACAGTGTAACATACAGTGTAACATACATACAGTGTAACATACAGACAGGGTAACATACAGTGTAACATACAGTGTAACATACAGACAGTGTAACATACAGACAGGGTAACATACAGTGTAACATACAGACAGTGTAACATACAGTGTAACATACATACAGTGTAACATACAGACAGTGTAACATACAGTGTAACATACAGACAGGGTAACATACAGACAGTGTAACATACAGACAGTGTAACATACAGGGTAACATACAGACAGGGTAACATACAGACAGGGTAACATACAGACAGGGTAACATACAGACAGTGTAACATACAGACAGGGTAACATACAGACAGGGTAACATACAGACAGTGTAACATACAGACAGTGTAACATACAGACAGGGTAACATACAGACAGTGTAACATACAGTGTAACATACAGACAGGGTAACATACAGTGTAACATACAGACAGTGTAACATACAGACAGTGTAACATACAGACAGTGTAACATACAGACAGTGTAACATACAGTGTAACATACAGTGTAACATACAGACAGTGTAACATACAGACAGGGTAACATACAGTGTAACATACAGACAGTGTAACATACAGTGTAACATACATACAGTGTAACATACAGACAGGGTAACATACAGTGTAACATACAGTGTAACATACAGACAGTGTAACATACAGACAGGGTAACATACAGTGTAACATACAGACAGTGTAACATACAGTGTAACATACATACAGTGTAACATACAGACAGTGTAACATACAGTGTAACATACAGACAGTGTAACATACAGACAGTGTAACATACAGACAGTGTAACATACAGGGTAACATACAGACAGGGTAACATACAGACAGGGTAACATACAGACAGGGTAACATACAGACAGGGTAACATACAGACAGTGTAACATACAGACAGGGTAACATACAGACAGGGTAACATACAGACAGTGTAACATACAGACAGGGTAACATACAGTGTAACACACAGGGTAACATACAGACAGGGTAACATACAGACAGGGTAAAATACAGACAGGGTAACATACACAGGGTAACATACAGTGTAACATACAGTGGGGTAACATACACACAGGGTAACACTGGGGTTTACACTAGTGAGGGTGCAGCAGGAGATGGTGTTTAAACACCACACTGAGACCTCCATGTGCTTCACTTACAGACTCTCTCTGGTCCAAGCATCATGACCACAATGTAGTCCAGATTGTTAGGTTTCACACATAAACTTCGTGGGGGCACAAACTTTTGCACTCAGCTCTATTTGTATCTGCTATTGACATGTTGTGTAAGGAGGTGCTTTTGTGTTCCAGTCGTCCAGCTCGCTGAAGATCCGATACGAGTCGTGGCTGTCGTCCAGCGGCGTGTCTCTGTCCCCCTTCCACGTGCGCTGGAACACCAGCATCTTTAATTCCCTGTTTGCCAGATGTGCACGTCTGAACCCTCACTTCCTGTACATATGGTACATCCCTCACTACCTGACAGGCTTTAGTCTCGTGTAACTGGTTTAAAGGAGCAGTTTGTGATTTCCAGTGCCTCTGCTGCCTGTGTGTTGAATTACAGCTACAATAGAAGTAATTAGGTTGAACCTACAGGTGCTTCCTTTGGAGCCTCTTCAGCCTTTTGCTCATCTTCATCTCATTTTATTGTATGTGAATGAATTGCTTTAAAGTGA
>NC_083484.1:670000-680000 GCF_030014155.1 Tachysurus vachellii
CTGGTGACTCGTCTGGAGGACTGTGAGGTCAGTAGTGTGGACGACTGGCACTCCTGCATCCAGCAACTCTCACTCCGGCCTCAGAGAGGTTACTGTGTCCACGACAACACGCTGCAGCTGAACCGTGCCACCGGCAGAGGTAAAAACCGGTACTGAAATGAGCTGCTGACTTCCTATTTCCTCTTCCTCATCTTCTTCCTCTTCTTCCTCTTCCTGTGATAGAGTTCAGGCGTCTGGACGGAACGATTGAGTGCTGCAGCAATAACAGTCTGACTGACCTCTGCTTCTACTACAGCACTGAGAGTACCAACAAACTGGTACAACAGCACACACACACACACACACACACACACACACAGTCATGTGCACTTTTACACACATACTGTTTCCTCTCTCTCTCAGACACAGTTTGCATGTTTACCTGTGCGGAAGACGATCCATGTGAGTCATACGTGTCGCAGTAACTCGGACTGTGAATCGGCTGTGAGTCCGAGCGTGTGTGTGATCCCGTCGTTGGAGAATCAGACTCGTCTGATCCGTGTGAAACACGCCCCGCAGGCCGACATGCTGTTTGTGGGCTACGTGTCTCACCTGCAGTACTCGGGTCAGTAATTATTGTGTGAAACACTCAGGTGTGTGTGAGTGTAGAGGGGAATAATAGAGCTGTGTTACCATGGTGATGTTTTTCTCCACAGTGAGTCTCACTAACTTTGTTCCTCGACTTGGTTTCCTTCACCTCGACCTGCCGGTGATGCTGGAGACACTGTGCAAGTATCCTTTATTCTAACATTACATGTACACACACTTTTATACTGCTTACACACACACACATGTTTACACACACACACTTTTTATATGTTTATAGTTATGTTTAACTTCAGGCTACAGCGTCGTCTGCTTACACAGAACGTGTTCATATTTGAGAATAGAAGAATGTTGTGTTTGTGATATCACCTGCGCTGTTGTGTAATAAACTCATTAATGTTAATTCCTCCTTAACGGCGGTGTTTGAGGTATCTGTTGTCGCTGTCCGGTGCTCTGGCCGTGGTGAACGCGGTTCCGTGCTTCGCTCTGGACGGTCAGTGGATGCTGAACGCTTTCCTGGAGGTCACGCTGAGTTCTCTGCTCCCGGAGAAGAGCAGCCGTGAGCTCCTGGGGTTCTTCGTCCTGCTGGGAGGCAGCGCTCTGCTCGCTGCCAACGTTGCTCTCGGGTTATGGATGGTCACAGCTCGATAACGGACGGCTCTCTCCTCCGATCGGTGATCAGGGGGAGGGACTTAGTATTTTCTTTTAGAATTCCCTGCTAACTTCCATAAAAACACCTGTGAAGATGTCTGTGAGAAGAGAGAACTTCCCCGAAGGTCCTTTTTTCTAAATGACGTCCTGCTCGCTACAACCGTCAGCGCGCACAGCTTCTGGGAAGTTTATTCAGTGCACCGTGTCCGGGGTACCAAGTGTTTCCACGTCCCCTGTCCTTCGGCGGTACGGAGTTTACTCAGTTTACTCTGCACTCCGATGAGAAAACGCAGAGCTCCAACACAGGGTTTCTAAAGGACGGCGTATCTGGAAACAATGATGTTAACGATGTTCATAAATGATTTTGTTTCATCGGGGTGATTTTTGTCTTGTGATCCATTTCCATTGAGAGAGAGGGAGTAAAGGGGGGCCAATACTTTGTGCAGCATGACAGATGGGCTACAGTTGGAAATTGTGCACCAGTATTTTTGATTCATTGCCTTATAAATGTATAGAAAAGGTGTGGAAAAAAAAATCACTTTTTTAAGCAAGTCAATCTCTGAAAATATATTTGAACATGAACAAAGCAGCTGTTGTTTGTTTGTTTGTTTGTTTGTTTGTTTATTCATTTACAGAGGTTAAACTTTAAATCGGATAGTTAATATTCATGACAAGATGTAAATGAGTCGAATGTGTTGATTTTACACACAGGCAGGAACGATGGAACGGAATTCTGGCTCTTTGATGAATCAGATGACTCAGTAATAAGAGTCGACTCTTTTGGCTCCTAAACGACTCGGATGCTGAGATTTTGTTATATTTCTATTGGGTTTTTGATTGTTTTTTTTTTACTTATGGCAGAAATTAAATATGGCTTTATTAAAAGTTTGCACCCTGTTAATAATTAAGTAAATAATTTGAGCAATAATTGCATTTTTATAAATATTTCTTCCTTTCTTTGAGCTGGAGCTCGATTTTCACCTAAAAGAGCTGATTCAGAGAGCTGACTCACATGAACGACTCAGTGAATTACTGAAATTACTACAATTACGTCCTTCTCATGAAGTCGCTGGCTGGAAACATCTACTAATAATTCACATTTCTGTTTAAAATATAATCTAATTTTACATTTACATTTACATCATGTGACAGACGTCCTTATCCAGAGCGACGTACATAAGTGCTTAAATCTCTAACATTGACTACATTAATGCTGGTTCACTAAGTTACATACTTAAGATACCATGAGATTAAAACATTTGTTCAAAGTTACAATGAAAAAATGAGGAAGTTCATTCCACCACCTTGGTGCCAGTACAGAGAAGAGTCTTGTAGTAAACTTGCCTCTCACCCTGAGAGATGGTGGAACCAGTGGAGCAGTGCTGTAGATCTGAGGGTGTGAGGTGCAGTGTGAGGAGTGATGAGGGCTTTGAGGTAAGAGAGAGCTGGTCAATTTGTGGCTTTGTAGGCCAGCATCAGTGTTTTGAATCTGATGTGTTCAGCTACCAGAAGCCAGTGGAGGGATCGCAGCAGTGTGGTGGTGTGGAGAACTTTGGCAGGTTGAAAATAAGCCGTGCAGCTGCATTTTGGATCATTTGCAGAGGACAGATTGTGTTCATATGTAGACCTGCCAGCAGTGTGTTACAGTAATCCAGTCTAGAAATGACAAGAGACTGAACAAGTACTTGAGCAGCCTGTGTGGACAGAAATGGCCGAATCCTTCTAATGTTGTAGAGAAGAAACCGACATGAGCGAGTCACATTAGCAACATGAGAGGAAAAGGACAGAGTGTCCATGGTTACCCCAAGGTTGTGAGCTGTGGCTGAAGGGGAGATCAGATCGTTGTGTAAGGATATAGCAAGAACATGACCTGGGGATGAATCACCTGATGATCAGCAGTTCAGTTTTTTTAGGATTGAGCTTTAACTGATGAGCAGTCATCCATGATGATATTTCTGCCAGACATGCTGAGATCCGATCAGAAGCTGTGGTAGCTGAGGGTGGGAAAGAGAAGATAAGTTGTGTATCATCAGCATAGCAGTGGTAAGAGAGCCCATGTGAGGAAATAACTTCACCAAGAGAGTGAGTATACAGGGAGAAAAGAAGATGACCAAGTACTGAGCCCTGTGGGACACCAGTGGAGAGTCTGCGTGGAGTAGATGTTACGCCCCTCCATGGTACCTGATATGAGCGTCCTTCCAGGTAGGAAGCGAATCATTCCCAAGCTGATCCGCAAATCCCAAGACTCCTGAGGGTGGACAAGAGAGTCTTGTGGTTGACCGTATCAAACGCTGCTGAAAGGTCAAGGAGGATGAGGACGGATGACAGTTTGGCTGATCTAGCAGCATGTAGTTTCTCAGAGACATCCAAAAGGGCTGTCTCTGTGGAATGAGCTGCTTTAAAGCCAGACTGTTGGGATCTTGGAGGTTGTTCTGTGAGATATAGACAGACAGATGGTTATAAACAATGCGTTCAAGAATTTTAGAAAGAAAAGAGAGAAGTGACACCGGTCTGTAGTTACTGATGTCTGATGGATCCAGAGCAGGTTTCTTTAGGATGGGAATAAGACTTGCTCTCTTGAAGGTAGTTGGTACCTGGCCAGATGCTATGGATCTATTGATGATAGGGTAATGAAGGGCAGAAGGTCTTGCGAGATGGTCTGGAGCAGAGTGGAAGGGAGTGGATCCAATGGGCAGGCGGTAGGATTGCAGGACTGGATGAGCTGTAAAATCTCTTCTGCTGCTACAGTTGAGAAATGCAACAACGAAGGAGTGGGAGAATCCATACTGGGAGATGTAAGTGCAGTCGGGGCTGAAGTGAAGGTCCGGCAGATTTCCTCAATCTTCTCCTGGTAGAAAGAAGCAAAGTCTTCTGCAGTCAGTGAGGATGAAGAAGGTGGAGCCGGGGGGTTGAGTAGAGAAGAGATGATGTTGTGGAGCTTCTGAGGGTCATGTGAGGAAGCTTCAAGCTTTTACTTGTAGAAGGAAGTCTTGGCAGAAGTCACGTCTGAGGAAAAATTTTCCTCAACTGATTAAAAATGCTACATTTTGTGCATGTTTATTCTTGAGTAGACGGTTAAACCCCACACACACTGACTCTGTACTTCACACTGACTCTGTGTTCTTCACACTGACTCTGTGTTCTTCACACTGACTCTGTGTTCTTCACACTGACTCTGTGTTCATCACACTGACTCTGTGTTCTTCACACTGACTCTGTGTTCTTCACACTGACTCTGTGTTCTTCACACTGACTCTGTGTTCTTCACACTGACTCTGTGTTCATCACACTGACTTCTTCACACTGACTGTGTTCATCACACTGACTCTGTGTTCTTCACACTGACTGTGTTCTTCACACTGACTCTGTGTTCTTCACACTGACTGTGTTCTTCACACTGACTGTGTTCTTCACACTGACTTCTTCACACTGACTCTGTGTTCTTCACACTGACTGTGTTCTTCACACTGACTGTGTTCTTCACACTGACTTCTTCACACTGACTCTGTGTTCTTCACACTGACTCTGTGTTCTTCACACTGACTCTGTGTTCTTCACACTGACTGTGTTCTTCACACTGACTTCTTCACACTGACTCTGTGTTCTTCACACTGACTCTGTGTTCATCACACTGACTCTGTGTTCTTCACACTGACTCTGTGTTCTTCACACTGACTCTGTGTTCATCACACTGACTTCTTCACACTGACTGTGTTCATCACACTGACTCTGTGTTCTTCACACTGACTGTGTTCTTCACACTGACTCTGTGTTCTTCACACTGACTCTGTGTTCTTCACACTGACTCTGTGTTCTTCACACTGACTGTGTTCTTCACACTGACTTCTTCACACTGACTCTGTGTTCTTCACACTGACTCTGTGTTCTTCACACTGACACTGTGTTCTTCACACTGACTGTGTTCTTCACACTGACTTCTTCACACTGACTCTGTGTTCTTCACACTGACTCTGTGTTCTTCACACTGACTCTGTGTTCTTCACACTGACTGTGTTCTTCACACTGACTTCTTCACACTGACTCTGTGTTCTTCACACTGACTCTGTGTTCTTCACACTGACTTCTTCACACTGACTCTGTGTTCTTCACACTGACTCTGTGTTCTTCACACTGACTTCTTCACACTGACTCTGTGTTCTTCACACTGACTCTGTGTTCTTCACACTGACTTCTTCACACTGACTCTGTGTTCTTCACACTGACTCTGTGTTCTTCACACTGACTTCTTCACACTGACTCTGTGTTCTTCACACTGACTCTGTGTTCTTCACACTGACTCTGTGTTCTTCACACTGACTGTGTTCTTCACACTGACTTCTTCACACTGACTCTGTTCATCACACTGACTTCTTCACACTGACTGTGTTCATCACACTGACTTCTTCACACTGACTTCTTCACACTGACTCTGTTCTTCACACTGACTCTGTATTCTTCACACTGACTTCTTCACACTGACTCTGTGTTCTTCACACTGACTCTGTGTTCTTCACACTGACTTCTTCACACTGACTCTGTGTTCTTCACACTGACTCTGTGTTCTTCACACTGACTCTGTGTTCTTCACACTGACTGTGTTCTTCACACTGACTTCTTCACACTGACTCTGTTCATCACACTGACTTCTTCACACTGACTGTGTTCTTCACACTGACTTCTTCACACTGACTCTGTGTTCTTCACACTGACTCTGTGTTCTTCACACTGACTGTGTTCTTCACACTGACTTCTTCACACTGACTCTGTTCTTCACACTGACTCTGTATTCTTCAGGCTCAGAACATTGTCTCTTTCTTCTCCAGTTTTTCCTCTGAAGTGTTTGAGATGAAGTCTGATAACAACGATGTTTTTTCCTTTCATTGTGTCTGATTCTTCCTCAACAGCAACAAAGTGACTCGGGATAAAAATGACACATGATGGGAATAGCGAAGGTTCTCAAGGAAAAAAAACCCTCTGCATTCTGTCAGGTCTCCTTAATTCCCTTTATGATTCTAAACAATTTAATTTTCCTCAGGGGTTTTTCCACTGAGCCGCACTCACATGGGCTCCGTGTGAGGCGGGGTGTGTGTGTGTGTGTGTGAGCCTCTGTGTCTGAGCCTGTGTGTGTGTGAGACAGCGTCTGTGTGTGAGCCTCTGTGTGTGAGAGCCTCTGTGTGTGTGAGCCTCTGTGTGTGTGAGCGTGTGTGTGTGTGAGACAGCATCTGTGTGTGTGTGTGAGCCTGTGTGTATGAGTGTGTGTGTTTGAGCCTCTGTGTGTGTGTTTGAGCGTGTGTGTGAGCCTCTGTGTGTGTGTGTGTGTGTGTGTGTGTGTGTGTGCTGATGGATGAAACAGAATCACTGAAAGGTTTTATTCCTTTTCTACCACAGCAGACATTTACACACTTTTATTAAATAAACACTTCATACTTTTTTAGCAGTGATGATGTCTGACTTTGTTCTTGTCGTCCCTCCTGTTATCGCAGCTATAAACAGTTGTTTCCTCTCTTTATTCTCTTCACTTCACTCGTGTGTGTGTGTGTATGTGTGTGTGTGTGTGTAATGTTTTCATGTGGTGTGTTAAGTGTGCTGTATGAAGCCCAGTGAATTAGCGGTTGCTATAGAAACCATAGGGAGGCTAATAAACGGTCTGTATGTTATGTTTCTGCGTTACGATGAACACTGTGTTGTGTTCTGTCTGTATGACTGTGTATGACTGTGTATGACTGTGTAACTCTGTGTAACTCCGCAGTCCTGCACGTGTTCTGTGTGTTTTATCCTCCTCAGGGTTCAGGATTGTGGTTGTTCCTTATGAATGACTCACAAACTTTAAACATTAAACATGAAATGGTTTTTTTTGTAGTGCTATTTTGGTGGAGATGGAATTGTTGCTTTTAGTCGACTCCCTCCTGGTGTGTGTGTGTGTGTGTGTGTGTGTATACATGTATATATAAAGTGTACGTGTATATGTATGTCTGTATGTGTGTGTGTGTGTATATATATATATATATATGTGTGTGTGTGTGTGTGTGTGTGTGTGTGTGTGTGTCCTGGCTGAACATGCCGCCCATGTCAGGGTGTGTTATTTGAGCAGGATATAATTATACATATAATCAGATGTCCTGTTTTACTGTCAACCTTTGTATGTGTGTGTGTGTGTGTGTGTGTGTGTGTGTGAGTCTGTACAAGTGCATTGAACAATTACAGGTTCATATTCACCCACAGTGTAATTGTGTGTCAGGATTCTCAGATTCTCAAAAGGTTTTTAAAAAATATTTAATTCTGCAAATGTAATTTTTTTTTCATCAAATTTTATAGCAATTTTATGTAAGTGCTTCACTAAAACTTTATTTTATATTTTATCTACGTTTGTTTTTTGTTTCTTTTCTTTTCCTTCCCATCGATGGAGAGATTTCTATTCCTGATGTTTTTTTCCTGTTTGTTTACTACACAAACCTCTCGTTCTTTACACTGACTGCGTTTACATTATTTCACTCTGGAGTTAAATCCAATCCTAAGCTCTTTATTTCCACCCACTCTTTCTGGTGTGGTTGTCTGGCCATAGTGGATATTTACGTCGAGTCGATCAGCGATTTGTGTCCGAGCAAAATTGTAGCTTTTAGCTGAAAGTAACCCACGCAGGGGCCGGAAACGCACACGACTGATCTGTTTTTTTTAAACAGGGTATGTACATTTTTATTCCATATTTAACTTCCAAGCGTCTGTATGTTATCTCCTGTCAGCATCTGTTTCTGATCTGAATTTGGAGAAAAAAGGAACACCGACACTCCCAGAGCTTCAGTCATAGACAGTAACAGTCATTATGCCGTAGATGTTTGTGTTGGTTTGTGGTGAGCTGATGGAGGGTGTATCGTACACTGAGTATAGTTTTCTATCCAGCTGTAATCCCCAGATGTTTGGAGTCTGGTGTCTGAGCGTGACATAAACACACGTTATTCAACATCGCAGTCGAAGATTAAACGTAGATTGTGTCGTGGAATCCGTTTGGACTTTTGGTTCAGATCCACACGTCAGGACTCGGACCTGTAGGCGTGATACGGCCCTCAGATGGACCTCTGTTTTGACTCGTGGGTCTAATCAGGTCCAGGATCTCAGAGTAATAACACGCTGTCAGAGTTCCTCTCGGTCCCATAAACACAGTCATCAGCACGTGGGTTTCTGAAGGTCTCCTTAATGAGCGTCTCGCTCCGTCGTCCAACGGCGGTTTCATCACTCTGATTGCGTGTGAAATAACAACACACAGGAAGCCCTGGAGACGAAAAAGAGCTACAGACTTCATGTAAATAAATAAAGATGTAGATTATAGATAAAGAATCGGACAGGACGATGGAGTCAAATATCTGTAGACGTGATGAATGTGATTCTTTCTGTAAACGATTTTCTCTTCTTATGCTCGTGATGTATATCTCAGTCCAGAAGTCTGAGGATTTAATCCAAAGTTTTTTAATTGCAAATTCTCTTGTCATCATCAGAAACGTTCTGTGTTGAATTTCTGAGTTGCCTTTACGCTAATGTGACTAGACGATGGTGTAAATCCTGATGATCTGATTTAATCAGGACTGGAAAGCCTCGTTATCTTCAGGAGGAAAAGAGCAGCATAGTAACATGGATCTATTTTAAAAAAACAAAGAAAAATGTGTTCGTAGGATGGATGGATGGATGGATGGATGGATAGATGGATGGATAGATGGATGGATAGATGGATGGAGTAAACATGATCAATATCACAAAATAGTTTAAATAGTGACCAAGAAATAAAGCACTATCAGATATTGTGTTCCTCAGAGACACTTGAAGTCATCATGATGATGTAACAAAGTGCTCTTTCACCTTCATTCGCTCTCAGACGCTGTGATTGGCTAGTGTTACTATGATTGACAGGAGAGAGAGAATGCCCCTCCCACCCAGAGAGCACATCCACAGACGTCTGTAGCATCAATGTGATTCAGACTCTCAATGTCTCCGGATGATAAGGAGATCTTTTGTCAGGGAGATAAAACGAGGAAATAAATCATCATAAACATCCCATCAGTTTCTCCGTCTCGTCTCGGACTGGGGTGTGTTTAGGTCCCACAGCGGCTCTGCGTCTGTCCCAGTGAACATCCAGTAATCTGATATCCTGTCTCAGATTGTTGACGCATTTCTGCGTTCGTCTTTAATGACCATAAGATTTTAATAGACAGCCTTAATAAATTCTTAGACCGGTTCCTGTGCAGTTCAGATCTTACCTGAATGTCGTTTACCAGTTTTTTTACCTACTCTCATTCATCTTCTACCGCTTATCTGAACTACCTCGGGTCACGGGGAGCCTGTGCCTATCTCAGGCGTCATCGGGCATCAAGGCAGGATACACCCTGGACAGAGTGCCAACCCATCAAAGGGCACACACACACACTCATTCACTCATTCACTCACACAATCACACACTACGGACAATTTTCCAGAGATGCCAATCAACCTACCATGCATGTCTTTGGACCGGGGGAGGAAACCGGAGTACCCGGAGGAAACCCCCGAGGCACGGGGAGAACATGCAAACTCCACACACACAAGGTGGAGGTGGGAATCGAACCCCCACCCTGGAGGTGTGAGGCGAACGTGCTAACCACTAAGACACCGTGACCCCCCCAGTTTTTTTAGTGTTAATAAAAAGTGCACTGTTCTACCACAAGGTTCTGTTTAAACAAGATTAAACACCTCACACCGGCTCTTACACCGTTTCTCCTTTCGTTTTTTTATTTATTTT
>NC_083484.1:687500-690000 GCF_030014155.1 Tachysurus vachellii
AAGGTTGTGGGTTCGAGTATCAGGCTGGCAATACCACGACTGAGGCACCAAATCCCCCCCGACTGCTCCCCGGGCACCGCAGCATAAAAATGGCTGCCCACTGCTCCGGGTGTGTGTTCACGGTGTGTGTGTGTTCACTTTGGATGGGTTAAATGCAGAGAACGAATTCTGAGTATGTACTTAGCTGTAGGTCACTGTACTTAGCTGTATGTCACGTCACTTATCACTTATCACTTAAGAGTGTATATTGAGTGTACAGTATATGATGATATAAGTTAGTGTACAGAGAGTTTATAGGGTATATATAAGGTGTTTATAAGGTGTATATGATGATATATTTGGGAGTATATGAGGTGTATAAGTTAGAGTGTATATTGAGTGATGAGTTACTTCATGAAATGGGTTTATTTTTTATCGTCTTCTAGCTGGCTCCATTCTGAGTAAGCTGGACCCCAGCGTGAGCCCATGTGATGATTTCTACCAGTACGCGTGTGGTGGCTGGCTCAGAGAACATCCCATTCCGGAAGATTCCTCCAGCTACGGGATCTACCCCTGGCTTCGGCAGAACGTGGACCTCAAACTCAAAGGTACTCAAAGGGACGTGGTGAAGATGTTAATGCTGCGTTGAGTCCTGTGTTGGTCGACGAGGTCTATGATTTGTTTCGGTTTATCGTAGAGCTGCTGGAACAGCCGACTGCTGACGGAGACATCGAGGCAGTGAAGAAGGCCAAGATATTGTACCGTTCCTGCATGAACGAGAGTGAGTTCCAAACAAATTGAGAACCAAACACAGACATAAAAAATGTTTGTACTTTAGTTTGCGAAAATGGTCTGGTTATTTAATCAGCCACTGCTTAGCATTCAACTGCTACTGAACATTAATGGACAGCTTAGTGACCTAGACATGACGAGTGAGCTTGATGATTTCAGCTCCAGTAAATTTTGACACAGTACCAGAACTGTTACTAAAGGGTTCTCTTGAGATCTGAAGAGGAACGATCTGTTGTACAGCTCGTTTCAGACTAACTAATGTAAATAAATAGATCATAAAATAATAATTCTCCAAAACTGGATAAAAAGGAAACATAAATCCTGTTAAAGAAAAGAAATTGAAATAATGTGAATTTTTGTCATCTTTGTGCTCGTGGTCTAAAGCTGCCATCGAGCTGTTGGACTCCAAGCCACTGCTGAAGGAGCTGAAGAAGCGTGAGTTCCGCTGGCCCGTCCTGGGCGACGCTCTGGGCGCTGACGTTCAGTGGGACTCAAGAAAGTTTGACCTTCTCCAGACTCTGTCTCAGATCCGCACTCAGTACAGCAAATCCGTCCTGCTGCGGCTTTACGTGTCAGCTGATGACAAGAACTCTCAGGTGTTCATCATCAAGGTGAGGCTGAGGAACCATCAACAACCACAATGCTCAGGTTCCACCTTCAGCTTATTTGTTCCAGTGGGATTATTTTGGAGAGTTGAGTTAAAAAGACTTTTTACAGGGGCCTTATTTATTTATTTGTTTGTTTGTTTGTTTGTTTGTTTGTTTGTTTATCTTCTTGACTTATTACACATTTGATAAGTTTTTTTTATTTCATGTTAGTGTAGAGAGCATTTTAATTACTCTAAATTGTGTGTTTGTAATATTGGACATTGATGTATGTTGAGAATTTGAGTGTATTTATATCTTCTGTTTATTTTCTTATTCTTTTTTCTCTCTTCTCTCAGCTGGACCAGGCGTCCTTGGCTTTATCCAGAGATGATTACACCACCAACAGTGCTGAGGCACAAACAGTGAGTCTAAAACACACACACACACACACACACACACACACACACACACACACACACACACACACACACCTCACTGTGTTGTCTCTGATCAGAACCGAGAGGCCCTCCTGAACCTGATGGTGGGCGTGGCCGTCATGCTGGGAGCCAATCAGCAGGCAGCTGAGTCTCAGATGAAAGCAGCACTGGACTTTGAGATGAAACTTGCCCAGGTGAGATTTCAGTGTTTTTGTTTAAAGCCACCTGAGTAATAAAGTGCTAAAGTGTATTTAATGTCTTTAAGGGACTTTCTAATTAAATTATTAATCCTGGTGTGTTTAGATTGTGATTCCTTATGAGAACCGCACCAGTGAGACCATGTACAACAGATACAGTCTGTCTAAACTACAGCGCACCATCCCTGAGGTAACACACACACACACACACACACACACGCACACACACACACAAACACACACAAGCACACACACAAACGCACACACACAAACACACACACGCACACAAACACAAACACACACACACGCACACAAACACACACACACAAACACACACACAAACACACACACGCAAATACAAACACACACACACAAACACACACACACACAAACACACACACGCAAATACAAACACACACACACACACAATTATTATATTATATTATATTATATTATATTATATTATATTATATTAATAATCTCTCTCTCTCTCTCTCTCTCTCTCTCT
>NC_083484.1:695000-702500 GCF_030014155.1 Tachysurus vachellii
TGTGTTTTAGGTTCGTTGTAACAGTTATAGACCTGAAGCAGCTCGAGATCAAATCCTCAGTGGAGCTCACAGTCCACCTAAATACAGGTAACACACATGAGCCATAAAGGTTCTTCAGATGTTCTTCTGCTGAACTCCTAGTGCCCTACAGAACCCTACAGTAGAGTGTTCTGCTGTCAGAAAGTGTTCCATCCAGAACACTTACTTACCTCAAAGCCACTCAAAAACCTCAAAAAAAAGTTTTATTTTCTAAAAGCATAATTAATGTTTTTTAGCTAAAGCTAAAAGCTAAAGCTAAACACTTAGGAACTAACTAGCTGTAGTTACCTACATTTAGTTCTGGTTCTACAAAACACATTTAAGGAAACCAACATTTTTCATAAGAATGTTCTAGTTAGCTGCCTCCACTTTAAGCGTTCTTTGCTTGTTCCTCTGTGGGAAAACATCAAGAGATTTTTATTCAGATGTAGGACATTTTGAGGAAGAACCTTCATAAAGAAACTCTATGTGGAACCTCTAGTGAAAGGCATTGAGGGTTCTGTGTGGCACCATTAAGGGTTCTTCTTCTCTCAGGCAGTTCTCTTCAGTTTGGTGTACACAACTGTGAAGAAAAGCTTAGACTTTGTTGTTTTTTTTTGCTCTGAAGGGTCATCGGCGCTATGAGTAACTTTGTGGAGTTCCAAAAGGCCTTTAACTGCCCTGAGACATCGATCATGAACAGGGGGGCGGAGTCATGCCGAGTGTGGTAGCGCTGGAGAACATAGCAAATTGTGAGTTTTTGAACATGGGCCAAACCTTGACCAATGAACCATACTAAAGTGTTCTAATCAGAACCAGGCCTCTGTAGACCACTGTATCTTCACTTCTCCTCCACTGGAACCCAAGAGCACTTTAAGTGTTTCATTCCTCTCCTCATCACCTCCGTCTGATCTCTGCTGTACAACAATCTGGAACTCTGAGCATGAACTCTTGAGGAACCTGAATTCTCCACACTTCTTTAGTTGTCACTCAGATGAAACATTTAAAGGTTCCTTTTGATGCACATGTATGAACCTTAAAGGAACCATTTTTTTTTAAAATAAAAAGACAGTGATGTGCGGTTCTACATAGAACCCTCCAGGGTTCATTTTATCTAAATAACCTTAGTTACCCAAGTTCATTGTCTAGGGATCTACACCGGGGTCTACGCAGCATAGGTCACTGTTCCACCAGAGGAACAAGTCAAAGAATATTTGAAGTCTGTGAGTTAGTGAGTTAACCAATCAGGTGAGAGTTCACTACTTTACACACCATGTGGCTCTTTTTTATTAGTATTTTAAATAAAAACAAGGAGTAGAATTTTTTAAAATCACACTGGCTAATGCTAGCTAACTAGCTGGCTAGTCAAAGTGAGTGAGTTAACTACCTGACCAATGACATGAGCCGACATTTTAAATAACTTTATAATTAAGTGTAAATGGTAATTTACATTATCTGGTACATGACCTGGGGTCCATTACAGCTCATAGCATAGCATTGTGATGCTCAAATTAGCTTATCATAGATAGTTTATTAGCTTTTTTCTGTTTTATTCTTTAAAATCTCTTAATTGTGTTGTGCTGAGAGCAGAATTATTCCATGAGGAAAGCACTGAATGTAAAATAGATTTAAAAAAAAATTATCCTCAAAGGGATTGTTTCAGGAAAATTAGTAATAACGCTGCACTGGGGCGTCATAACACATTCATAAGTGTTGTGCGAAGTGTTGAAACTTGTCAGGTGAAGTGTTTTATCCTTTTAATGAAAGAGAAGAGATTATGTAATGGAGTGTAACGGATATTTTATTCCTCATTTGATTAGTTTGTCTTCATGAACAGAACATTCATAACACTTTATGATGCTTCTATGATGAATTCAGATCTTTTATCAACTGTTTATTAAACAGATTTCATATACTATATATATATATATATATACTGCAGAACTTCAGTTGTGTAAGACTTTGAGATGTGCGTTATTTCTGTCCTCAAACAGAACCAATGTGTCATTTATAACACTCTTATGGAACGTTATGTATTCATCATACAGCTCCACTTATTCCTTAACAAACAAACAAACAAACAAACTAATCCATTTTAATGTCATGGAACAATTCCAAGTAATCCCTAAAATAAGCTATTAATGATATAATAATAATAATAATAATAATAATAATAATAATAATAATAATAATAATAATAATAATAATAAAAACATTTACAATTATATTTAGACTTTAAATTTAAATTAAAATTGTACCATTTGCCTACATTTAGTTTTATTTGTCGTGTTTTTTCAACTGTGCATTTTTTTGTCTTAAATGACTTATAAATGTGTTATAAAGCTCCTGTGTAGGGTTAATAATATGAACATTTTTTGTGTTTTTTTTTCACTAAATGACACAAACTATGCAATGTTCAATGTCTTTGATCAATTCTAAATCTATTTAGTTCACTGTAGTACTATTCCATTTATTTATATTACTAATTTATGTTACTAATATATTTGTATAAAATAGCTCTTTTTAATCAATGTGCCTTGTAATCTAAAGATAAAAGTGTCTTGAAAATGTCTTTGTGTACGGGTGTGTGTGTGTGTGTGCTCGTTTGTGTGTGTGTGCGTGTGTGTGCATGTGTGTGCGTGCGTGTATGTGTTTGTGTTCGTGCTCGTTTGTGTGTGTGCGTGTGTGTGTGTGTGCATGTGTGTGTGTGCGCGTTTGTGTGTGTGTGTGTGCGCATGTATATGCTTGTGTGTGCGTGCGTGTGTGTGCATATGTGTGTGTGCATGTGTGTGCGTGTGTGTCTGTGCTTGTGTGTATGTGCGTGTGTGCGTGTTTGTGCGTGCGTGTGTGTGCTTGTGTGTATGTGCGTGTGTGTGTGTGCGCGTGTGTGTGTAAATATGTGTATGTGCAAGTGTGTGTGTGCGTGTGTTTGTGTTCGTGTGTGTGTGTGTTCGTGTGTGTTTGTGTGCGTGCGTGTGTGTGTTTGTGTGTGTGTTTGTGTTCGTGTGTGTGTGTTTGTGTGTGTGTGTTCGTGTGTGTGTGTTTGTGTTCGTGTGTGTGTGTGTGTGTGTGTGTGTGTGTGTGTGTGTTTGTGTGTGTGTGTTTGTGTGTGTGTGTGTGTTCGTGTGTGTGTGTTTGTGTTTGTGTGTGTGTGTGTTCGTGTGTGTGTGTTTGTGTTCGTGTGTGTGTGTGTGTGTGTGTGTGTGTGTGTGTGTGTGTGTGTGTAAATTAAACGGTTGAATGTATGAGTGCAGTCTGAGACACAGCAGAAAATTGGGGTGAAATAAAAATAGTAACAGACGTCTTTGACTACAGAAAGAGAGAAAACTTGGCATTTAAACGTATAAAGCAAAAGTCTTATAAAGATCATAATTGTAATGATAATAATTGTGTTTGTCATAATTAGGGTTGCAAAGTGGTGGAAAATATCTGATAAATTTCCACAAACGTTCCATGGAAATGTCATCTGGGGAATTTTGGAAAAATATTCCAAGTTGAAAACTTACTGGGAATCTTTGGGAATTATTTTATAAATTGGGGAAATTTAAACTGTTTCATAAACAAACATGTAAACATTTTATTTGGACATAAACTGACATTCATTCAGTCTAATACAGATTTTATTAGACAAGACATTTTGACAACACTGGCTGAGGTGAAGTGTATGGACACATGAGATGGTGTGTGTGTGTGTGTGTGTGTGTGTGTGTGTGTGTGTGTGTGTGTGTGTGTGTGGAATAAAAAACATGAAAAAACAACACTCCATTTGGAATAAAAAACATTTTATAATTGATGCAAAAGAATAGAAATATTTTACATGAATAAATACTCCGTATGTATAAAATACTTTATACAATAATTCAGTTTATTAATTTCCGTTAATTCCCATTGAAAGTTTCCAGCCATAAAAATTCCTGGAATTTTGTAAGCCTAATACTCACACACTCACACACACTCACACACACCCACACACACACACACACACACACACACACACACTCACACACACTCACACACACACACTCACACACACACACACACACACACACATGCACACTCACACCTTCTACCATAGCCAGTCTGAGGGTGAGTTTTCGGAAAGAAACTGGAGAACCCAGAAGAAATCCACAACAACAAACGCAGATCAGGATTGTTTCATGATTTCTGAGACTTTGCTTTAATGGTCGTATCGTGTCGTGTCGTGTCGTGTCGTGTCGTCTCGTGTCGTGTAGTAAAACGTGTAATATTTCTGAATGTTTTATAGATGATATTGTCTGGTGTAGATCACCACAACAATAACCACAGACTGTTAAACTGTACTGTTCCTTGGTGCTCTCTATCTGTTTTAGCTGTTAGCTTCCCTTACTCATTAGCTACACCAACATTGCCTCCTCTGTTCAAGCTTAATAACAGCTCATGTCTGTTATTGTTGTTCTTGGTGTGTGGAAGCTGATAATATCTGAACTGTATGATAAATAGAAATATAGCAGTAACTTAATGTTCTAGGCTGATTTATAATTAGCATTAGCTCAGTTTATTTAGCAGCTCAGGGAAATTGAGCTAGCGTGTAGCGCTACCACAGGATGACCGGCTTTCCGTCCTTCTCCACCATGTAGCACAGGCAGCAGAAGAGGACCAGCATGTCTTTCAGTAGGCTGGAAGGCATCGTCTCTAACATCACACACCTCAGTACGTCCAGGTCGTTGTAGTCCTGCTCCTGGGCCGTGTGTGTGTTTGGTCGGTCCTTTAGGATGCCGTACGTGTTGATGATGAACTCAGTGAAGAGAGGATGGAGTGTCACGTTGTAGCCCAAAGCACTGAGTCGATCCATCAGGTCTACATAGCGCTCGGTCATCTCAGACCTGTACGCCTCATCCACCTGTCCTGTCAGAGGATGTGTAGACACCTGCCAAGGACATCACAGTGATATCATAACTCATAGCTCATACCTAACCTGTGCTTAAACATATAACTCACTTGTACTTTGACCTATGACCTGTACTAACTCACCTGTACTAAAATATTCATACAATCTCAGCTGTACTCTGAATAGTGTTCCCTGCTAACTCACCTGTATTCTGACCTATGACCTGTAACCTAGCATCTGACCTTTCAACATGACCTGCACCAGCTCACCTGTATGATCTTGTCCTGTATGTTGTGCACCGTGAAGCCGTACAGTCGAGTCTGTTTGTAGAAGACGTGTGAGAGGATCCTGCGCTCCAGCTGAAAGGCGATTTCCCCAATCAAGCGCTCAGGCTCTGTGGATTGAGTTAAACTTCTTAACGCTTCTACATACAACACATTAGCACATTAGCAACACGATGTCAGAATAAAAGTCTCACCTTTTACCGCCTGGCAGGACGAGTAGGACGACGCATCGGGACATGCAGGTCTGCTCTCTGGGTTTCTGAGAGACGACGTGTGATGAGATGCCGTAAGACCGGATCTGAACGAGCGCTCGTCCACAAAACTGTCACGCAACTGGAGCGTAGATTTCTTCCCTGAATCACACACATTACCAACACAAACACAGATCGTAAACCACTGACAACTTTCCAATACAGATAAAAGTTTTTTGCAAGATGGTGTCAAAGCAGCTCAAAGCACACAAATTGGATTCAAGCTGCTTTATTTACAAATGTCTTTCATTTCCTCAGTTAAAATGATCACGAGATAATAAATAAAAACGTACAGATCAGTAAATATTAATGTAATTAAATAATATATTGTATGTCAGTGGAGGATTTCAGTCATCTAACATCCTGTTAAATTCTCACATCATTTTAAAAATCGGAACCTTTTTGTCTTGATAATTAGGTGTGTTGTGTTTGTGAGTGATCTGAGAGAGCTGCTGATGTGGGCTACCTGCGTTTAGCTCGTCCATCCTCGATCCGTCCATCCTCGAGCGCAGCTCCAGGTTCTCCTTCACTACGCTCTGCAGCGTTTTCAGATCCTCCACCTCACGACTGAGCTTCTCGTTTTCAAGAATCAGTGAAGCGGTTAAGTCCAACTCGTATTCAGACATGACGGGCGACAACTTTAAATCTCAGATGAAGCAAAAACACGACGTTTCTCTTAGATACAAAGCAGCTGACTGATTCTTCCAGGGTTCTGAGTGACACCTGAGAACAGAACTGAACAGAACTGTTTTGTAAGGTCACTGATGACATCATGCCACACGCTTCAGTGGAGTTCTACTCAAATTCCGAGGTTAAAAACCTGGTCTCAGACGTGGTAGTTTTTATGCGTTGTGATCGGTCACTGCTTCAGGTTACACATTCAAGCACTAATCTAAAACAATCCATCATTAACATTAACAATCTACAGCCCTGATTTGTATCCTGAGTGTAACTAAGCATTGATACTCAGTCCAACATGTGGGAGGAGGTAAAAAGGCTTCTGATCACAGAACGTCATATTTGAAGTTCATCGGAATCAGAATCAGAATCAGAAGGAGTTTGTGTGTGTGTGTGTGTGTGTGTGATTGCCAAGGATGCTTGTGCATACAAATAAGATGAGAATAAAAATGAATAAGTCGGGGTCACGGTGGCTTAGTGGTTAGCACATTCACCTCACACCTCCAGGGTCGGGGTTCGATTCCCACCTCCACCTTGTGTGTGTGGAGTTTGCATGTTCTCCCCGTGCCTCGGGGGTTTCCTCCGGGTACTCTGGTTTCCTTCCTCGGTCCAAAGACATGCATGGTAGGTTGATTGGCATCTCTGGAAAATTGTCCGTAGTGTGTGATTGTGTGAGTGAATGAGAGTGTGTGTGTGTGTGTGTGTGCCCTGTGATGGGTTGGCACTCCGTCCAGGGTGTATCCTGCCTTGATGCCCGATGACGCCTGAGACACAGGCTCCCCGTGACCCGAGGTAGCTCGGATAAGCGGTAGAAGATGAATGAATGAATGAATGAACAAAAATGAATAAATAAATATATAAATGTATAGCTTTCTTTAAGTGTTGTTTTAAAAACTGACCACCAGAGGGAGCAAATTCATCGCGAGATACTCAGACCTTTTACTGAATATTTCAGTCTTTTGATATTTGAGCTGCCACACACAAACACACACATGCGCACACACACACACATACAAACACACGCACATATACACACACACACACACACACATACACGCACACACACACATGAACATACACACACAAACACACACACACGCACACACATATACTTACTTACACACACTTACACATACACGCACACACACAAACACACTCACGCACACACACGCACACACACGCACACACATGCACACACACAAACACACTCACGCACACACACGCACACACACGCACACACACACACATACATACACACACATACATGCACACACACGCACACACACATACATACACACACATATAAACACATACACACACACACATGCACACACATACACACTCACACACACACACACACAAACACATGCACACACATACACACACAAACACACTCACACAC
>NC_083484.1:715000-732500 GCF_030014155.1 Tachysurus vachellii
ACACAGCCTGGCGAAGATTGAGGGCAACCTGGTGGACAGCCTGTTCCCCATTAACCGCTCCAAACACACGCTCTACTCAGACCTGCAGACTCCGGGCAGGTACGGGCGGGTAATTGTGACCTCTCGCAGGGGCAGCATGCTCGAACCTCACCACGTTGACCTTGTCCTGAAGGTAAGAAGGTTTTGTCAGATGATCTGTGTGTTCCTTTGGACAACTGTCTCTCAAAGTGAGGACAGAAATCACTGAAAGTTATTGATGAGTTTTTATCAGCTACATTAATCCAAACCTAAATAACTCAAATGTGGACTTAATTGGCGAAAGTTTCAGGAATAAAAAGTTCCATAGCTCCAATAAATAGAACAAATAATGGACCTAATATTTAAATAGATGAAATATGTTCATAAAATCATAAAATAAAAACTGTAGAATGTTTTATAGTTAAAGGGACCACTAGATTAGTTAAGTTTAGTTAAGTGTTCTGGAGAATATTGGCCCTGCAGTTTGGACCTTTTTCCTGCTCTTTCCAACTCAATGTTCTTGTGACTGAAGACCTAACGGTGTGAATCACTGAAGTCTTACCTGCATTTCAAACCTGATTCATTCTGAAGATTCAAAATAAAAATCATTAACTGAAACACTAAGATTCTAAATACATTTTCTCGATCGAGGTGAATCAGTTTCAGTGTGGAATCGAGGCAGGAGGTTTGGGGTTGACTCTTTAGTTTTCTGTTCCTCGACCAGAGAATCGACTCTGTGTCTCTTTGTCTGATAAAAAAAAGTGTTTGTATTAAAGATCGTTAAAGGATGTGATTTGTATCATTGGCAACTCTTAAAAATAAAGTTGTCAAAAAAAACAAAAAAAAAGGTTTTAGGTTTCTCAATGAACCTTTCAGTAAATAATCCTTAAAATATCCACTTTGTCTCTTGGCGCCATTAAAAATTTGAAAACAAAACTCTATAGAACTTTTTTCCACCACCAAGAGCCAATAGTAATGTTCCATAGATGTTGAAGTTTCTTCAGAGAACCATCCACCGTGACCAAGAACCATTTCAGAACCTTTTAATATTTACTTACATTTGATTCAAAAAGTTTCACCACTTGTGGAACATCATGACGTAGCTTGTGATGCATTGCTTCATTTTATAAACCGACTAATCAGAAATGAACGTACTTCCCGTACACTCTGTGCACATTTTTCTCTTAATGTAAATCTTTCCATCTAATGTTGAATTTTTTGTCCTTGCCTGGTGACTAAACGTGGTTCGATTTAAACCCGTTAAGATTTCATGATCATTTTGTTTGTTTGTGGTCCCTGCGCTCTGTCCGTTTAATCGAATGAATTTTAAACAGGAAGTAAAAGTGAACGTCCTTGGAGCCGTGCCATGCTTCCCTGTTGCCTAGCAACGGCAACCCTGCAGGTCTCGACAGTTGTATGCAAACGCTTTTAGGACTTGATATAATCACACACTCTCACAGCCTCAACAACAGCAATTTCTCTGTCAGCTGTACAGCAGTCTTTTTAATTGCCTTTGTGGACATCTGGGCAGCATTATGTATGTTTCTTTGTATTCATCAGTTGGAAACACGTCTTTTACTCATACGGGCCGCCTCTAATTCCACGTTATAACGCAGGTACGGATAATCCTCGCTTCTGATTGGCTGTCAGGTGTAGATTAATTATCTCCTGTTCTCACTTCTGTTACAGCTTATATAAATATATTTGTTATGTTACTGATGTGTTTAAGTGTATGACAGAACAAAACAGTACGCTTTATGTGACTATATATATCTCTCTCTCTTTAGCTTCACAGTGCCATCACCCACATACAGGTTCCTATGCTGGGCTTCAACTATACCTTCGCTCACCTCTGCCTGCTGGACGATAGCAAGAACTGCATCGTAGATGACATCCTGCGAGTTCTGGAGGAAATGCGAACAGCACGTACCTCCAACCGGACCGTTCTGCCACTGCGCTACCCCATCACACAGCTCAAGGATGGGCGAGAGGCCTACATTGGACACCAACTTGGCGGGGTTCAGACAGTGGGCAGCGGTGGAGAAGGCGTCCGTGCAGCCCGCGCTCTCCAGCTTACGTACTACCTGCAGGTCTCCAGCGCGTTGAACGAGGTGGTGGCGGCTCGCTGGGAGCTGCTCTTTTGCCGCGAGTTGGAGAGCTTCAGCGCAGCACATCCCGAGCTGGGGGTCTACCCGTTCACCTCGTCCTCTCTGCAGAAGGACTTTCAGAGGACGAGCCGTGTATCTGAACGTCCGCTGCTCTTTAGCCTGGCTGCATGCCTCTCGCTCGCTGTGCTTTGCTCTTCTATGAGAGACTGCGTACGCACCAAACCCTGGCTGGGAATCCTGGCGCTGGTCACAGTCAGCCTCGCGACACTCACCTCCGCCGGGATCTTCAACCTCACTGGAGGGAAATACAACTCGACGTACCTCGGCATTCCTTTTATCATGCTAGGTAAAACACCTTCACTATCTCTTACCATTCTTCTGTTCTTATAATAAACGTGAATACGTAACACAACGTTTTCAAATCTGACCTTATGCACTTGGTTGAATATTTTATATTTTATTCAAATTCTAATTATGGTGATGTATTTCATGTGCTACTAATGTGAAAAGTTATTTCAGCAAAGTTGACATTAGCATAGACTAAACGTCTCTGTCTATTTAGCTTTGTTAGCTTCCTCAGCGACTTCCTGAGTGACTAATAAAACAATCTGCTTAGTGATGAGGAGAATCCAAACTGCCAAGGCACCAGGAAATCTGATGACCCACAAGTCTTTTGGAAACCCCGGAAGTAGAAGGTTATGTTTATGTTGGAGGCAAACTGCAATAGAACCAAAAACTGAAAACCTGTTTTCACCCCTTCTCCTTTCTCAGTGAACATATTCTGCATGGACTTTTTTCAAGAAAATAATATTATGATCTTCTTTTAAGGCCCAGAAATATATGACAAAAAATAGAACCCTAGTATGAATAAAAGGGTACTTATTTGTACCTTTCCGTTTATTTTTGCACCTTCACCCTGGTACCCTTATGTTGTCTAAAGCATTTGTAAAAGCAACAGGTGTAGACTTCAGCTACAAAAGGTCTACTCTTGATGGTACCAGTCGCACCCCAGCGGCATGGAAGTGTACCATCAATACTCAAAGTATCGTGAGTTCACTTTTAAAACAATACAAAACTCTTTAAATTAAATGCAGTAAAACTAACAGTGAAAGTGAACACTTGTGTTAAACAACCATCTCCACTCGTAGTTATGCTTTTGTAATCTCATTAAACATTAAAACCCAGATCAAAGAACCAGCACGGAGTTGCAGCTCACTCGCGACAGGGATGAGCGCTCCGATTTTCTTTGTACTTTATCCTTCAGGAACTCACAAAACAAATCAAAGAATATAATAAGTGAATAAAAGAGTGAGAATGTGTCGGAATTCACAAACACAGACCGACGTTCACGCTGACATCGCCTCCGTCTTTATCTCGCTCTCTCGCTCCTGCTATTGTTCTCTGTCTTTCACACATGCTGTAATTAGTGCCATGTGTCAGAGGGGGGTTTCTGGTAACTAGCGCACCCGGTGGAAATAAGACGATGGAAGAATGACAGAAAGAGAAGAAGGCTTGAGGGCGGTGAGGTTAGGAGTGCACACAGGAGGAGGGAAGTCAAGCAGAGTAACACCTCAGGCACGAAGACATGAAGGTACTGAAGGAAAAGATGCATACAGACATCTAATAGTCTTCATATTCAGCCACACATGTGCCATTAGGTCGTGGTGTTGACAAAGAAACGGCATGTGTGCTGATTTTCAAACTGATGTAGCTGCTGCAGAAGAAAAGCAAATGAGTTGATATCAAGCGATTTAAGATCAAACTCTGTGTAGTATTTCTGTAATCCACAAACAGGAGGACAGCAGACCGACAGGAGCAGTGATGGAGGAATACAAACAAAACTCTTTATTAGCTCATTGTCTGTTTTTGCTGATTTCTGAGCCAGATTTCAATTACAGGGGGGCACGGTGTCTTAGTGGTTAGCACGTTCGCCTCACACCTCCAGGGTTGGGGGTTCGATTCCCGCCTCCGCCTTGTGTGTGTGGAGTTTGCATGTTCTCCCCGTGCCTTGGGGGTTTCCTCCGGGTACTCCGGTTTCCTCCCCCGGTCCAAAGACATGCATGGTAGGTTGATTGGCATCTCTGGAAGATTGTCCGTAGCGTGTGAGTGAATGAGAGTGTGTGTGTGCCCTGCGATGGGTTGGCACTCCGTCCAGGGTGTATCCTGCCTTGATGCCCGATGACGCCTGAGACCCGAGGTAGTTCGGATAAGTGGTAGAAAATGAGTGAATGAATGAAATATCTAGCTATGTGAGTGTGTTCCCTGCTCTTGCTCTCTCTTATTTACTGCACGAACAATTAAAGGTACACTTATAAAGTCAAAAACAGATGTGGACTCCTGACACTAACATCCACATGTGGTTCTCTCCCACTGTTGGAATCATTAGTCAATTAGACTAAACCCCAGTGAACACCACTTGATTCTTCTCGACATCCTAACATCGGTGTCCGATCTCACTGACGCTCTTGTATGAAACTCCACAAATCCCCAAAGCCACAATCCAACATCTAGTGTAAAACCTTCCAGAAGAGAAGAGTGGAGCTGATTATTACATACAGTACAACACAGGAGATGTTCATCTCACCCTGAGGGTGTGACGGTCAGGGGTGCACAAACCTTTGCATGTACAGAGTATTAAGAGAAAATAAAGATGGTGAGCAGCTTCATAAGCTTGTTTGTTTACCTTCATTAATCTGTATTAATGCGCTTATCTGTCTAACTAGCTCATGGTAGCTCACAATTACGTTATATTGCATGACATTAGCCACTTTTTTTATTCTAATTAAACCCAGACCCAGGAGATTTATTTAGCCAGAAGGCTCGCTAATACATTTATGGTTTCTCTGAAAAATATGTTCAGGAGAAACTCTCTGAGGTCAGTTCATTCTTCCATCTGTGCTCGAGTGGGAAAATAGAAACATGGGACATGATAATTACAGCGTTACAGACGTCTTCCAGCACAATGAGCCCTTATCTCTGAGCTCCACCAGAATAAAAATCTAATTCTATTACAGAGACATCAGCCCTTGAATGGGTTCATTCGATAATCCTCCGACAATAATGGAACAACCGACAGAGGAGTTATGACGGGTCGTAATTGCTGGGATTAATATTATTTTATTGGGAGGAAGCGGCGATCATGTGCAGTCTAATGCGCTGGGAAACACCAGAGTGCTACTACAGATGCATGTTATGAGTTTTGTGATGCTCGTGATGTGCAGTAGGAACAGATTCTCGTAATATTATCGCTATGTTTCTTTAAACTGTGGGTTGAGGGACTGGAGAAAGTGTAGAAGATTTTCTCAGAGGAATCAAAAAGGTCACGAAAAGGAAAAAGAGAGAGATCTTTTGAAAGGCATATAAGGAGAGAGAGAGAGAGAGAGAGAGAGAGAGAGAGAGTAGTGAGTTTTTTTATGACAGCAGGTTTTTATTGATGCGCTCATTCTAATATGTTTCTATTCTCTGATCGTTTCTATAGCAACAGCTTGTTCACAAGGCTGTGTTCGGATTAAACGTCAGGGATTTTGGTCCGTGACATTTTCTTTAAGGTTTACTGAGGGGGTCTCTAGTATTAGGACTTCTGCTGTTTACACAGTAGATAATAATTCAATCTTGTAATCGCTGTTAAACTGTTATGGTATAAAACACTTGGGGACATGCTGTTAGAGGAAAATAATCAACTTCAGGATTAATAGGAGTTATTCTAGAGCTTATTGCTCTGTCATTCTGTGTTTTACTATAACAGGAAGACACACAGTAAATTATTCCTCGAATATCAACCCATCTGGAGCTCACCCAATGATGCTGAGTCATCCTCGTCCTCGTCCATTTCCCTCCTCTCTCCCTCTTCCCTGAGTTTTTCTCCTTAGCCTGTAACAGATCAGTCCTACCTGTGAGTCATTTACGAGTAAGGACTCGTATCTTTGATTAGTTTTGGAGAAGATCCTGGTACAGCTGAGTCTGCTGTCTCCTGAATCGAGTGAAGTGAAGTGGCCGTTAAAACTGTTCTCAGGTCAGAAGGTTAAGGGAATCACCGTCAGGGCTGATGAGTCACTGGCGCCGTGGCAACCTTGGAGGTGAGAGCCATCTGCCCCAACCGTGCACTCAGCCCGAAAATAGAAAGAAAGCAAGAAAGAAAGAAAGAAAGAAAGAGAGAAAGAAAGAAAGAAAGAAAGAAAGAAAATGTATTGCGTTGTGTTGTGTTGTGTGTACATGAATGACCCAGTGATTAAAAAAAGCTTGTTAAATGTTAAAATGTCACTGTGAGCTGTTGAAACGTCCATCATACGTGACATGCGAGGGCTATGTTATAGCACGTGGAAGCTTCTAAAAGTAGACTGACCCAGTTACTCCAGCATCTCTGACTTATGCAGAGTCCCTGAGCAAAGCTCTTACCCAGAGTAGTGTGAATGAGATCTCTCCTCACAGCACCTCAATTATACATAAGTGACTGGTCTATGAGAAAGACTGAGAAAGATTTAGCTAGCATGTTTGTGAAAGTCTGCTGCAGATTTGTGATTTCTGTAACGTTATGATGACTCTTTAGGTTTAGGGAGTTTTTCAGGCATCTCTTACGTATCTACGTAACGCTTCTCGTAATCGTAATCGCAGTCGTCGTTCACACCAACGAGAGACAGGACAACGTTCTTTTTTTTTTTGAGAACTTTCATCATATCTACGGTGGCCGGGACGTGCTAAACAAATTAACAAATCCGAAAACACATTAACAAGTCAGACAACCCGGAAGAGGTTGGTATAGTTTGTGAATGGAAACTTACCATCATTGGACGCGACACCTTTCATTCACCTGTATATCTTTAATGACAGGTGTCTTGTCCAATGATCGGTAAGTTTCCATTCACAAACTATACCTACTGCTTCCGGGTTGTCTGAATCGGTGCACGAAACACATTAACAAATCAGAAAACACAAGGACATTTCAGACAACCTGGAAGCGGTTGGTATAGTTTGTGATTGGACAAGACACCTGTCACTCAAGGTATACATGAAGTTCAACAGTCTGCCGCAGGGAAAAGTTGGAATGGATGGATGGAATGGATTACTGTGGATTAATTCTGTTATTTTCTTATATTTAAACGGAGAACTTTACACATTACACATAAGATTCCATACCTGTATATCTTGAGTGACAGGTGTCTTGTCCAATGATCGGTAAGTTTCCATTCAAAAACGATACACTACCGTTTCTGGGTTGTCTGACTTGTCGTTGTGTTTTGGGATTTGTTAATGTGTTTTCGGATTTGTTAATTTGTTTTGCACTTCTCAGCCACCGTACATATCCCATCATATACATCCTCTCATTATAATATCAGTAGAGACATTATTGGAAAAAGAAGCTTGGAAGGAATTAGCATGAATCGTTGAAGTGTATAGCTAATAAAGTTAGCTAGCTGCTTTGCTAATCTGAGAAGGACATTGAGCATGTAGTATGTAACAGATTTTCACCCTAGTGAGTGTGTTCTGATTTGATTTCTGCACTAGTTACCTGCACAGGCCACACCCACAAGCAACACAAGCCACTTGTCACTTGCTAGTATGAACCAAGTGTCTGAGTTTCTCTCAATCATCTTAAACTCCAAAATGTCTGAAGATAAATATGTGGCTTTTTCAATGTCAGGTTGGGAAATGAGTGAAATGTGAGCGGTTTGGGGTGAAGATCAAAGGTTGATTCATAGCCAGAGATTCTGGTTTGGTTGTAAATATAAAATTGTCATGTTTGAGTATAAGGACAAGAGTTCAGCATGCTAGGAAAAAAGAGCAGGAACGCAACCTTCTAACCTTCTGTTCTTTCCTGTATCCTTCTCGAATCGGTTCATCATAAAATCAGTGCATCCCTTCACTCTCTGTACCTGCTGAATCTAATCAAATCTGACAGGAACGCCTCAGGCAAATTTTAGACTGTTATTTTTGGATCATTCAAGAATTCTGACAGTGCTACAGGGTGAAAAAGCAAAGGAGGATTGATCTGGGAACAGACGTGTGTACCAGTTAAACTAGAAGGTTCACTGGCATTTATATTGGTGTTAAAGTTATACTCCACATATTAAATGTGTTTATACTGAAATATCTGCCATGTGTTTGTCATGTAAGGGGGACACGGTGTCTTAGTAGTTAGCACGTTCGCCTCACACCTCCAGGGTTGGGGGTTCGATTCCCGCCTCCACCTTGTGTGTGTGGAGTTTGCATGTTCTCCCCGTGCCTCGGGGGTTTCCTCCGGGTACTCCGGTTTCCTCCCCCGATCCAAAGACATGCATGGTAGGTTGATTGGCATCTCTGGAAAATTGTCCGTAGTGTGTGAGTGAATGAGAGTGTGTGTGTGCCCTGCGATGGGTTGGCACTCCGTCCAGGGTGTATCCTGCCTTGATGCCCGATGACACCTGAGATAGGCACAGGCTCCCCGTGACCCGAGGTAGTTCAGATAAGCGGTAGAAGATGAATGAGTGAATGAGTGTTTGTCATGTTAATGAGTAATCCAGTGTAGACGTAGTGAAGACGTTGAAGCAAAGCGTGGAGTCAAAGTCCCAGAAGCTACAGTATATGAAACAGTTGCACTGTGTTGCCTTAGAGATGTAGCTCGGCTTCTTAGCAAAGATCGAGATGAAGTTGTCGGAGGTTTTCTGATTGAAGCTTTGGAAGCTCTTTGAGCAGGTGTGCAGGTGAGGAGGTGAGATCCCTGGACAGATTAAAGGATTAAAACACCACTGATTCGTTCTCTTTAAGCAGAGATGAAGCGAGGGCAACATCCCTCTACACCACTGCCACAGTGGCAGCGCTGGAAATGTAGAAATCCTTTAACCAAGTTAAAAATAGACTGTTTAAAACGATCATGCTATAAAATGATGAATTACGTTTCAAAATAATGATTGGCTGCTATATTTTTCTGTAATGAACATTATGAGTAATTCAACAGGTGGGGGAAAAAGATCGAATAAAAGCGCAACATCCATTTGTCTCTGATGTTTTAGTGCCATCTTGTCAGGCTTTTAGTCAATTATTTATGCGGCTCCTTTCCCAGCAGACTCTTCTGTCACTTTAGGTGAAAGGTGCACCATCATGCAATGATTATGTCGGACAATTCAAGATTTAAATAGCTCTGAAATATCTCTCTCTCTCCCCCTCTCTCTCTCTCTTTCTCTCTCTCTCTCTCTGTCTCTCTCTATCTCCTTAAGGTCATGGCTTGTTTGGCATGTTTGAGATGCTGTCTTCGTGGCGACGGACCCGTGAGGACCAGCATGTAAAAGAGCGAGTGGCTGCTGTATTCTCTGACTGCATGCTTCCGTTCACAGCCAGCACCGCCCTTCACCTGGTCACCTTTGGCATCGGCGCCAGCCCCTTCACCAACATCGAGGCTGTGCGCCTCTTCTGCCACATTGCCTGCATTTCCATCCTCTTTAACTACCTCTACATCCTCACCTTCTATGGGTCCAACCTGGTTTTTGCAGGTTACCTTGAAAACAACTATCGCCACAGCCTATTCTGCAGGCGAGTCCCCAAGCCTGATTTACTGCAGCAAAAGCCAGCGTGGTATCGCTTCCTGATGTACACGCATTACAACGAGGAAGCGTCTGAACCTGCTGACCTTCATGTCTATGAGAACCATCTCCTGGTGGCCTTCATGAAGCGCTACTATTGTGACTGGATCACCAACACTTATGTCAAACCCTTTGTAGTGCTTTTTTATTTAGTATACATCTCCTTTGCGTTGATGGGCTACTTACAGGTGAGCGAAGGCTCAGATCTCAGTAATGTTGTCGCAACAGAGACCAGCACCATTGCCTACACCCGGGCACAACAGCGATACTTCAGCAGTTACAGCCCTGTAATTGGCTTCTACATCTATGAATCTATCGAGTACTGGAACACCAGTGTGCAGGAGGACCTCCTCGAGTACACCAAAGGGTTTGAGCGGATCTCCTGGTTCGAGAGTTACCTAAACTACCTGCATGGTCTGAACATCACGACCAGCCTTTCGCGCAGGAACTTCACCGATTACCTTCGTTCAGGATTCCTCCGCCAGCCCCGCTACCTCCATTTTTCAGATGACATCATATTTGCCAAGCGGGCTGATGGAGAGTTTGACGTAGTGGCTTCCCGGATGTTCCTGGCGGCCAAGACGACAGAGAACAAGCGAGAGGAGATGTCTATTTTGTTAGACACACTGCGCAAACTCTCGCTGACCTCCAGGGTGAAGTTCATAATCTTCAACCCTTCTTTTGTGTACATGGACCGTTATGCATCATCAGTGGGTGCGCCATTGAAGAACTCGTGCATTGCTGCTTTGTTCTTGCTCTTTTTTTCTAGCTTCCTGGCTACAGACCCTTTGGTGAACGCCTGGATAACTGTGACGGTGGCCTCTGTGGAATTTGGTGTGGTGGGATTTATGACCCTGTGGCAAGTGGAGTTAGACTGTGTGTCGGTGCTGTGCCTCATTTATGGGGTGAACTATGCCGTGGACTCGAGTGTGCCTCTAGTGTCAGCCTTTGCTCTGGGACGGGAATCGACACGTACGCGATGGGTGAAGGTGTCACTGGAGCGGCACGGGGTCCCTGCCCTGCAGAGCTACATGTGTTATGGTGCGGCGTTGTTGCCTTTAGCGGCGGTTCCGTCCAACCTTACTCACACACTATTCAGGTGTTTTTTCCTCACTGCCCTCATCACTGCTTTCCACTGCCTTGCTATCCTTCCAGTCCTTCTGACATTCTTGCCTCCATCCAAGAAAAAGCGAAGGGAAAGGAAAAACATGGCTGAGCACCGAGAAGAGATCGAATGCGTCGAGATGGCAGACAGCACCCGAGTGGTCGATCAGATTACCACCGTCTGAACAAAATGACGGAATCTGACCAAGAACAACGGCAGGGTTTGGGCTCACAGGGTCCATAAAATCTTGGAATGTCACAGAGGCAGATCGAATCTGAGCAAAAGAATTTGAGCCCCTTTGTTGGAACTAGGCTTTGTTGTCATGGTAAAAAGTGCTAGAAAGGTCTCGCCATTAACACGAGGCTTGGTTGTCATAGTGAAAGCCCTGCGAAGGTTGTGCTGCACATCTTCCGTCCCTGAGTCGATGGTGAGAGATGGTCTTTGTTCTGTGATCTGAATGAGCCAAATTTTTGGCCAGCTGCAGATAATTACAGAGCAGCTCCTAGACGAGCAGCTGAATTCTCTCAACAAGGTTTCGCCTTAATGCAGTTCAGACGCACTTACATGCTATACAAAACATTTCCTCATTACTGTGATATTAAAATATAAAAATAACAAATAGAACACAGCCGCTCTTATATACAGGTGGTCAGAGGCCTCATGGCTAAATCAATGCTAAGGCAGCCATATTAGTTTTTTAATAGCCATGTCCTTTGTTAGCCATATAAAGTCAATCTCTAGCTAATTTGTCATTTCAAGGTTTGATCCTGAATTGTTTTCATTTGTAAGAACACATGATCTCTGGTGGAGAGAGATGCTGCATTGCTTCCATGGTAACCCCTCACCACGACTGTCACAATTTAGCGTTAGATTACACTGTAAATACATGTTTTCATTCCCCCTTTGAGTATTCAGCCAGTTCCTAATAGCCCCTAATGGGAATCGATGGCTGATTAAGTTATGCACGTGTGCAGGTTGTAAATAACCTACAAATGATTCCATCCCAGAGTTCCTGGAGTGTGTTTTATTTATTTTTTTTGTTCCTTGAAAATCACACTGTCACACACAATGTTCCTCATCAATATGTATGAGCCAGAATCACTCTCTTTGTGTCCTTGTTCTCTCAGTATGAGATGCACAAAGGAGGGAGAGGATAAGGGTAGAGAGAGAAAGATACACACACACACACACACACACACACACACATTAACACACACACACATTAACACATACACACACACACACACACACACATTAACACACACACACACACATTAACACACACACACACACATTAACACACACAAACACACACACGAACACACACACACACTCACACACACACACACATTAACACACACACACACACACACATTAACACACACACACACACACATTAACACACACAAACACACACACACACATACACACACACAAACACACACACACATACACACACATTAACACACACACACATTAACACACACACACACAAACACACACACATACACACACACGCACACACACACACACACACAAACACACACACATACACAGTGAGAAAAACAGAATGGAGAAGTGTAGAGACAGAAGGAAACATCAAATGAGTTTGATTGCAGGAATCACTCTCTTTGTGTCTTTGTTCTCTCAGTATGAGATGTACAAAGGAGGGAGAGGATAAGGGTAGAGAGAGAAAGATACACACACACACATTAACACACACACACACACACACATTAACACACACACACACACATTAACACATACACACAAACACACACACACACACACACACACACACACACTCACACACACACACACATTAACACACACACACACACTCACACACACACACATTAACACACACACACACACACATTAACACACACACACACACACATTAACACACACAAACACACACACTCACACACATACACACACACACACACACATACACACACATTAACACACACACACACATTAACACACACACACACACACAAACACACACACAAACACACATACACACACACGCACACACACACACACTCACACACAAACACACACATACACAGTGAGAAAAACAGAATGGAGAAGTGTAGAGACAGAAGGAAACATCAAATGAGTTTGATGGCAGGAATTATTATTTTTTTTATATAATAACGAAATAAAATCTCCATTTTATCTCATGCAAGATACAATACTGAATTCTGGATTCTGATTGGTCAGAATGTGTTGATTAATTTTCAGTAGTACTCATACATTACATTACTGTTTCTGTAGTAACAGCTCATTCACAGGGACTTCGTACAGCAGACAACCACACAATCAGATGTACAACAGTCTGTTATCATTGATATGATAAGAATTTCTTTGAGATGTTTATGTATGGTGTGATGAAGGAGTCTCTAGTGTCAGCGCTGTGTACCAGTCAGTTGTAAAGCCGGAAACTTTTTCCCACATCTTTTATGTTTACGGTTTCTCAGTAACACGACAGGCTGAAGTTTGTTTCCGTCGTCTTATCTCGCTGATAGAGTAAAGAGAGGCTGGAGAAGGTTTGACCATTTAGAGCTGAGAGAACTACAGTACAGTGAGAACTTGTTTCATAGATGTTCCATGACACTAAAATGGACAACAAATGGATAATAAAGTATATTCAACCGTTAGAGAGATAACTTGTTATTTTATCATATCAGCAAGCTGCAGTTGATAGATGAGATTTTACTAGAACATCGTGGAGGCCCAGTCTGTAGTGTTGGCTCCTCTGGCAGGTCACCAACTGCTCTTTTCTTCTTATTCACACCATCACTGGAACACATCACTGAGGAAATGCTGTGAAAAACTGAAAGATATGATGATGCCGTTCTTCCACCTGCTTCTCGCAGTTCTGAGCTCTGGCACCATCTGCTTTACTGTTAATACACGTACTTCATTACTAAACATCTCCTCTACCGTATAGTACCTCATATCTCTCCTTACATGTTTGTTACATAGTCGGGTGAAAGCATTTTAATTGCCTTATCGGTCCTCTTCTAGGTCAGATTGTATCATCAGAGTTAATCTGCTCTAGACTTCATCCCAAAACTTCATCCCGGTTGAACCATTTTTTCTCTTTGGGTAGAAATGAAGCAGGAAGACGTCACTCTGTATCCAACGATCTAAATTTATTTCATTCTGTCCCGCTATAAAGAAACTTGAAAACTTGTCACCCTTTAACAGATAATCCTGTTTTTTGTTGTAATATTTATTTTATAAATGAATAATTTTTTTCACCTCTGTGTTGCCTCTTATCTAAATGACTGTACATACACACTCTGTTTGTCAGTGCAGCCTCTGATTTTAGCTGCTTTATTTAATAATATAATACACATCCTTCGTAATGTTCCTTCATCTGATTCCTGAACAGTTTTGAAGTACAAACTCGCTGGATTTGGGGCAGAAATGTGAAATCTTGAGAAACCCTGAGGTAGAAAACACACTTACGCTTGAATAATTCATCACACTGAACACACTCTTGATTGGTTTTTAGTTGTTTTTGCTTTAAATAAAATGACTGAACTTGATATGCACATAGAGAACAGACAGGAATTTACCCAATGGAAAAGATTTGTTGGTTTTGTATCTATTTGTATAAAATTCAACTAATAAAGCAAACTAGAACATGGAAGTGTTTAGTAGTGTTATTTTTGAGTTTGTGTGTGTTCAACATCAGTGCACACTGCCATCATGTGGAGAACAGAAGCATCACATGGTTCAAATGCACATTATTGTTCTTATGGCAGGGGGCACGGTGGCTTAGTGGTTAGCACGTTGGTCTCACACCTCCAGGGTTGGGGGTTCGATTCCCGCCTCCACCTTGTGTGTGTGGCGTTTGCATGTTCTCCCCGTGCCTTGGGGGTTTCCTCCGGGTACTCCGGTTTCCTCCCCGGTCCAAAGACATGCACGGTAGGTTCATTGGCATCTCTGGAAAATTGTCTGTAGTGTGTGAGTGAATGAGGGTGTGTGTGTGTGTGTGCGATGTGATGGGTTGGCACTCCGTCCAGGGTGTATCCTGCCTTGATGCCCGATGATGCCTGAGATAGGCACAGGCTCCCCGTGACCCGAGGTAGTTCGGATAAGTGGTAGAAGATGAATGAATGAGTGAGTGAGTGAGTGAGTGAGTGTTCTTATGGCATTCATGAATCCTGGCTGTGTCTAAAGCGTTCTACACTAACAGAATATCTGTTATTATGACTTTAACCTCACGGCTGCTTCACGTCTCTTTTATTGTAATCTTCCTTTGATTCACTTTTTCACTGAATCCCTTATAGACATTGTCTTTAAATAAAATAACCGTGTACAATGAGCAAAACAGACATTTACAAGCCTAAAACTTTTCTCTCGGAGTCTGTTAACAAATTAACATACACAATAAAAAAAAAATAAATAAAAAAATAAAAGTGTCGAGCGAGCGGCTGCTGTATTCTCCGACTGCATGCATTTGATTAAGGAGTTAAGACGAGGCACAGAAGACATCCAAACATACATTACATTTACAGCATTTAGCAGACGCCCTTATCCAGAGCGACTTCCATTGTTTATCTCATTTTTGTACAACTGAGCAATTGAGGGTTAAGGGCCTTGCTCAGGGGCCCAGCACTGGCAGCTTGGTGGACGTAGGAATCGAACTCACAACCTTCCGATTGGTAGTCCAACACCTTAACCACTAGGCTACAGTACCACATCCAAATGCATTTGAAACACATAACAGATAGAAAGAACACATACAGCTCCTGGAGATTCTGTTCATTCATTTTCAATAAACGATTCCTTAAATAAAAGTGTAGTTTTAAATAAAACTAAATGAATAAAAGTTTGAGCTGAAACGATGTACGTGTAAGAACGAGCGCATCGATAGCGCCACAATTATCGCAGCGTTCCTCTAGAGAATTAAATAAGATCATCTGACTAACCAGAAGACCAGGAACTAGCTCAGAAAAAAAATGAATTAGTCTTTAACCATTTCCAGGTGAAGGTGGAGTCGTGAATGATTCATGGGACAGTTCAGTTGTTACTGGGTGGATGAGAATGTAATTAAACTGTATTTTGATACCTGATGCAAAAAAAATGTATTCTGAAAGTCCAGTACACACCCTGACTAAATAAATGAAGTGTGTGTGACCGAGGAAACGAATAAATACCGGGTGTATTTTCAGAACCTTTGTTTAGAGTTGATGCAATGTAAGTGCTTTAATGTGGATTTCACTGATATTAGTTTGTGTTTGTTGCATTCAACTGAAACATCAGAAACATTTTGAACTGCAAAGACATGTAAAGTATTTAACTGGAGGTTTTGTGATGGTTTTATACTTTGTTTGACCACTGACATCTTCACATTTACCCCCTGTCTTGGTGAAACACACAATCTCATCAGAGACTCGTAAGAAAATAGAACGATATTCTGAAAGACATAATATAGTGGTATAGAAAGAGAAACAGGAAGTGGTGCATTGCAGTAAACACACTAAATAAACTCAGAGATGCTAAACCGGTCCGCACGCCTCCACACCAGCTCACATGTAGCAGGTACATCAAATACATCTAAACACTGTGTTCTCTGGATCTATTACTGCTTCAGTCAACGTGCTAAACATCTCTGCTTTTATTCACAGGTTTTATGGATCACACTCTTTTATACACAGGTTACATCATAGCTCTGTGTTCTTGCCCTTGGGGCAGATTTCATGCTATAAATCTTTGAGTTGTCCTCATTCCAGCCTGATCCCCTTACACAAAGATTCAATGCCAGAACAAAGCTCAAAGATTCATATGCGTCTTCATAATCCTCACAAACAAAGACGGGGCTAAATTTCTGCCCTCCATGGCACAGACATCCCGGAAAACCTCGGATCCTGATCCTGGTCCTGATCCTGGTCCTGATCTGAAAGGCTTGGAAGCAGGATCATCTGCTGCATGAGCTCCTTAATGGTATTAAATCTACCCCAGTAACACCAAAATCTCTCTTCACCATAGTGATGATTAGCACAACAGGTGTCTGGGCTTTAGGTAAGACTAAAGATAAAGCTGCGTTAATGAAAGGTTTAATAAATACTGAGGAAAAATAATGAAATAAAAAAGTAATACATAATACATGTAACAGTAAATGGTTTAAACCTGTTACATTTAAAAATATTTAAAAATAAATGCAAAGAAAACTAAATTGGTTTTACATAATTTTTATTATTATTATTATTATTATTGTTGTTGCTTCTGTTGTTTTCTCTTATTCTCTCTCTCTCTCTCTCTCTCTCTCTCTCTCTCTCTCTATATATATATAGATATAGATATATATAGATATAGATATATATATAGATATATATATATATATATATATATATATATATATATATAAAACTACATATATTTGTTATTGTTGTTGCTGTTGCTCTCTCTCGTTCTCACACACACACACACACACACACACACACACACACACACACACACACACACACATATATATATATATACACACATAACTACATATAACTACATACGTAGTTGTTGTTGTTGTTGTTGCTGTTGTTTTCTCTATATATAACTACACACACACACATATATATATATATATTCTCTCTTTCTATATATAAAACTACATATAACTACATACGTATTTGTTGTTGTTGTTGTTGTTGTTGTCCGCACGCGCTCAGTGACACGGTCATGTATGACAGTCCCAG
>NC_083484.1:737500-762500 GCF_030014155.1 Tachysurus vachellii
AATGTCTTAAAAACCCACACACGGAAGGCCGCAGAGTTGAGACGGAGGACCGATCGAGAGGAATGCAGTCTGAGCAACCGCGGCTACTTAGAAGTAAAAGACAGCTCGATTTCACCGCACACACAAACACAGATGCTGTCAGAAATATAATGCGACTCATTAAATCATTATAAAATGAATGTTAATTGCAATAATGGAAGCAAATTCTTTCCCTCTGATGCTCAGATGTTATTAACATGATCAGAAACAGATCAAGTGCCACAACAAAGAGGAAACATTCAGTTCTTTGGGTTCTGACGCAAATAAAGGCTTATAATTCCTCACTCACTTCTCACACCTGATTTAATTCTTTATCAATTATTTAAATTGCTGCATTTTCATTTAACAAACTACCTTTTAAATACTCAAAAACATTGGATATGCAGATATTATTATTATTATTATTATTATTATTATTATTATTATTATTATTATTATTATTATCTAGTATAGTCTAGATTCAAATCTTTCTTTTAATAAATCACTTACTGAAAATGTAGAAATTCACAAACATGTTTTTATTTATTTAATTTAATATAATAATTTCTTTAAGACTATAAGCATAGGACAATATTTATATAATTAATATAATAGATACAGCTAAGGAATTAGCCAAATCAATGCCCTGTGAATAAACAGCATTTAATTTGTGTAATGAAACACTGATATATCTAGATGAGGGCAGCAACTTTCTATGCAGGTAAATGAATTTATCTCCTGACGTAAGATGTGCTGCATATAGTGACTGTGATCGGAAACATGATATAAACACTAAAGAACAGCTATTAGATTCACAACTATGAAAAGATTCTTCAAATGCTTATTGCATTCTGATTGGTCAGAATGTTGTTGATTAGTTCTGCTAAAGGATCGTTAAGTGCTAGGTTCGGTCCGAGTCTCTAGGCCGGTCGAGAACCCCCTGGTTTTTACAGTAAATATGGTGTGTAACAGAGGATGTGATGTCAGTCAGCGTGTTCAGCCGATACACCACATACACATTGCTGATAGAATGTAAGTCATATTGTAACTTATTTGTTCTCCCATTCCTACGTGACAGCCAGGAATGAAGTTTTCCATCACAGCAGAATGACGCTAGCCTCCGGGAACACCGCTAACCACACCTCGTAATAATGCCTTCACGCTAACCATGAACCTTTGTTGCAGTAGATTTTGATCTTTTCCATTTATCTGCCTGCAGCTTTAGTCAGAGATTATATTAAGAATATATTCACGGCACGTGAACGCATCAGCATCATGATCTCGTGAGCTGACGTACAAGGTGTATGTTAGATTACAGGTGGAATTAAAGTCCCGCAACTTTCGTCGCTCCTGAAGAACAATTAGTTCAATGATTAGTGTTTTTCAGACAAGTGTAGGGCGAGTCCTGAGACGAAGGAGGAGATCAAAGCTATTTTTAGGCTAGTTGACATTTCAAACCCATTGTGACGTGATGTGGTTAGCGCCGAACGAAACGAGGCGCTAAGTAAGTAAATCGAACAAAATAAACTTGTCATACTGAAATTATAATTCCAGAAATAAACATGCAACAGCATAAGAACAAGGCAAAGAATTTAGCTTTCATGACTCTGGTTTGTACTGCATGGATTTTTATTTAATTTACTTTGTAAATTGAAATTCATGAAGTTCAGAGAAATAGGACACACATTAGCATTAATTATTTTAGCAAAACAAGGTTTTAACTGGTTCTACAGCTAGGCATCTAATATCGGACTAGCTAGTCTGATACATAACACACGTTATATTTCTTTTATTGTCATTGCTCATTTTATTGAGCTCTTAGTGTCTAACATGATATTTGTTCCTGATCTAAACCAAGTTATGATCAATTTGACTCTTTCATACTTTTTTAAAACGTGTATTTGGAAATAAAGGATTAAAACCACACTATAACTACCATAACTAGTCATTCTTTTGTTTATGATTAGCAGTAGCAGTGGTTCAGTCAGTACAGTCTGCTCTTACTATAAACGAACCTGACTGTAGTTCAGCTCTAAATATTAATGGGCACGATAGCGACGATCTCACTGAAATAAGTTATCTTCATATTTACAAGGGATTTTTTTTTTTACAGTGTGTGAACATTCCATAGAGATAAAACCGACCAGAGGAACTGGAAAAACTGCTCATGCTATCAACATGTCCTTCTGAAAATATGTCTGCTTTATAGCCAGTGTGTAACATGGTACTGAGGAACATCTGTAATGATAATATTTATTATTTCTTAATATATTATTCATAATATAATATTTTGTCTGTTGGATACATAAATCTTACAAATACATCTTTTCTTAAGAACTTTTTTCTTTAATTGTTTTGGAGTTATTGAGGGTTCAAAAGAAACAGGAAATGTAATAGAGTTTTATACTAGAGAATATAACAGCACTGAAAGTAGAAACAAAACAATAAGGTCAAACATCATATAACAAACTGCGGTGTGAGATTACAGTCACGATAACCTGCTCAGCATGTATCTCCTTTCCATACCACAGACACCTGTCATTCTTCTGTTTTTGTCTCTTATTCATTCTTTCTTTGATTGTCTCTTCTCAGCTGACAGCTACTTCATGAGCAATTCCAAGGCTGTACTGCAGGGATGTAGAGACCAGTGGATTCTGCAGGACAAGCAGAGCGTGCCAAAGCTCTCCCAGATCACCGTGTGCATGGACATGCGTTTACTGACTGCAGGAAACTGGATGGCGTTTAGCTACACGACGCCTCGCTCACCAAAATATGACCTGGCACTGCATGGTGACAGCGAGGCCATGTACGCCTGGATCCTGGGTGTGCAACATCGCTTCCCTGTGCAGCTCACGCTGGAACGTTGGCACCGGTTGTGTCTGCGCATTGACTCATTGCGTAACAGCTTCATTTTGAACATCGGCAGCAGTCAGAAGACGTACGAACGTAGAGTGTTTGCTCACGCCATGCAACTCAACGGTAAGCTACAGCTGGGATGTCAGCCGTGGGACATATTCCCAGAAACCAGCATGGCCACCATAGAGCTCTACATGTTCAGGATGTGGGGGGACGTGAGAGAGCATGCAAACTGCGAGGACGGCACAATTGTGGGCTGGGACTCGAGCATGTGGAGTATCAGTCGAGCCCAGGCCTGGGTCCAGGACAACGCCCTTTACTGCGGTGAGCATAGTAACCAGGTCTGGCACGCGGTGATATGAAAGCAGCCCAAAGCTAAAAATCTAACAAAACATCAATATCCACCATTTACCTAGTATTTTCTCTTATCCAGAGCAACGTACAAAAGTGCTTTTAAGTCTCGATCATTGAATACATTCACTCTGGTTCACTAGGTTACAGACTTAAGATACCATGAGTCTAAAAAAACTGTTCGACGTTGTTGTTTTATGTTGTTTTTTAATACACACATACAACAAACAGGGGAGAAAGTGCTAGTTTAAATATTTCATGAAGAATTAGGTCTGTTTAAGATGTTTAACACAAAGTGTATATTAGTCATGATACAGCAATCTGATTACCATCTTATTCATCAGACATATAATGGTCAGATATAAATGAATATACAGGACACAAAAGTAAAAGTACAGATGAAAATGTGCATCTCTAGAGCAGTCATGCCTGCTTTCTGTCTCTCTGAATGCATGTCTAACATTTTCTTTTGTACTGTTTCATTATTTCATGCTACCTCATTTTGCATTATATGTAGCTGAACATACAGTTAAAGTGTGTATTGCATGAATGTGTTGTATATTTGTGTAGTCCTGCAATGTGTCATATTCATCCACTCCAGTGCTTTTCATCCATTTTCCAAAAATGGATGTGGTTCTTATCTGTTTGCATGGCTTTTCTGTAGGCACACTCAGTCTTTCACACCTTGTACGGGTAAAACGCAGCAGTGACAGAAGTACTATTATGAATGGTAAGTGCTAGTTCACTTTAATGAGTATGTTTGTAGTGAGTAATGCTAACCTGTCCATCTGTGGGCTTGCTAATTTGTGTCCAGTAAATGTTTAGAATATATTATATTTAGTTTTGTGCATATTTAGTATAACATGAATGCAGGGAACGGAGGGTTTACTTGTCTCCCCTCCACAGGAAAAATAAATAAATGCATTAGCTTATAACATATTGTAGCGTTGTTTATTTCTGGATTTCAATATAACTACAAATCAATAAGTTATAAATTCTATAGTAACAGCTCAGATTATAGAAGGTATAGTCATTGATAGGATTATAGCTATATATGGTTGGTAAGAGGTTGGTGATATAACCTGTATGGAAGGTGTTTTCAGTGTCAGCTCTTGGTAACAGTCAAAGTTTCTGAAATCTGAACTTCTTCAGCTACTTAAAATCAGTGACTTTTAATAGATACATGGGATCCTAAAGCTTAAATGTTGTAGTTTGCTTTTGCACTTATGGGGTGCAGATTTAAAAAAAAATGCAATAATCTTTTTGTTTTTCCGTATGCAGGACCAGCCACACCATTTATAACCACATCTCAAGAGCGCACAACGACCACTAACTTTACTACAGCAGTCACTGCTACTTCTGAAACTAATACTTCTATTAACACAGTTGACCACTCTACTATCACAGATGCCCCTGTGACTACTATGTCTACTGCTCCTTCTATAGATACTATTTCTGCTCAGAACATTTCTACAAGTTGCACAATTTCTACCATTGCACACAATACACTCTCTGATACTACCCCAAATAACCAGACAAATCCTATTTCTACTACCACAAATAACCAAACAAATGATTTTTCAACTACCACAAATAACCAGACAAATGATATTTCTACTACCACTGATAACCAGACAAATCCTATTTCTACTACCACTGATAACCAAACAAATGATTTTTCAACTACCACAGATAACCAGACAAATCCTATTTCTACTACCACAAATAACCAGACAAATGATTTTTCAACTACCACCAGTAACCAGACAAATCCTATTTCTACTACCACAAATAACCAGCCAAATATTTCTACTACCACAAATAACCAGACAAATTCTATTTCTACTACCACAAATAACCAAACAAATGATTTTTCAACTACCACAAATAACCAGACAAATGATATTTCTACTACCACTGATAACCAGACAAATCCTATTTCTACTACCACAAATAACCAAACAAATATTTCTACTACCACAGATAACCAGACGCATCCAACTTCTACTACCACAGATAACCAGACAAATCCTATTTCTACTACCACAAATAACCAGACAAATATTTCTACTACCACAGATAACCAGACGCATCCAACTTCTACTACCACAGATAACCAGACAAATCCTATTTCTACTACCACAAATAACCAGACAAATATTTCTACTACCACAGATAACCAGACAAATCCTATTTCTACTACCACAAATAACCAGACAAATATTTCTACTACCACAGATAACCAGACGCATCCAACTTCTACTACCACAGATAACCAGACAAATCCTATTTCTACTACCACAAATAACCAGACAAATATTTCTACTACCACTGATAACCAGACAAATCCTATTTCTACTACCACAGATAACCAGACAAATCCTATTTCTACTACCACAAATAACCAGACAAATATTTCTACTACCACAGATAACCAGACAAATCCTATTTCTACTACCACAGATAACCAGACAAATCCTATTTCTACTACCACAGATAACCAGACAAATCCTATTTCTACTACCAAAGATAACCAGACGCATCCAACTTCTACTACCACAGATAACCAGACAAATCCTATTTCTACTACCACAGATAACCAGACAAATCCTATTTCTACTACCACAGATAACCAGACAAATCCTATTTCTACTACCACAGATAACCAGACGCATCCAACTTCTACTACCACAGATAACCAGACAAATCCTATTTCTACTACCACAGATAACCAGACAAATTCTATTTCTACTACCACAGATAACCAGACAAATATTTCTACTACCACAGATAACCAGACGCATCCAACTTCTACTACCACTGATAACCAGACAAATCCTATTTCTACTACCACAGATAACCAGACAAATCCTATTTCTACTACCACAGATAACCAGACAAATCCTATTTCTACTACCACAGATAACCAGACAAATCCTATTTCTACTACCACAGATAACCAGACGCATCCAACTTCTACTACCACTGATAACCAGACAAATCCTATTTCTACTACCACAGATAACCAGACAAATATTTCTACTACCACAGATAACCAGACAAATCCTATTTCTACTACCACAGATAACCAGACAAATTCTATTTCTACTACCACAGTTAACCAGACAAATATTTCTAATACCACAAATAACCAGACAAATGATATTTCTACTACGGCAAATAACCAGACAAATTCTATTTCTACTACCACAAATAACCAGACAAATATTTCTAATACCACAAATAACCAGACAAATCCTATTTCTACTACCACAGATAACCAGACAAATCCTATTTCTACTACCACAAATAACCAGACAAATATTTCTACTACCACAGATAACCAGACAAATCCTATTTCTACTACCACAGATAACCAGACAAATCCTATTTCTACTACCACAAATAACCAGACAAATTCTATTTCTACTACCACAGATAATCAGACAAATCCTATTTCTACTACCACAGATAACCAGACAAATCCTATTTCTACTACCACAGATAACCAGACAAATCCGATTTCTACTACCACAGATAACCAGACAAATCCGATTTCTACTACCACTGATAACCAGATAAATCCTACTTCTACTACCACAGATAACCAGACAAATCCGATTTCTACTACCACAAATAACCAGACGAATCATATTTTTACTACCACAAATAACCAGACAAATCCTACTTCTACTACCACAGATAACCAGACAACTGCAATTTATAGTACCAGAAATACCCACATGATTGCTAGTACTACCACAGATATCTCCACGGCTATGACACCTATTAACAATGAAACCTCTTCAGCTACTGTGCCTAATGCTACAGATCCCTCTGAGACTACAGTTCTTCCTACAACAAATAGCACAGTTCTTTCTACTCTGTCTATAGGTATACCTGTGCAAATATTTTCTTCCTCTCCAACTACCCCAGTGACTTCTCCTACAGATACCAGCACAGCTTCTACACTTACTACTATAGATACCATAGGTTCTACTCCTACTACCATAGATACTAGGTCTACTAGTCCGACCAACACGTATACAGCCACATTTACTTCTCCTACAAACAGAGAAAACATAACATCTACTCCTACTACTTTACATATACCTACTAACCCTGCTATCACTACTGTAGATACTGTAACTACTCCAGCTCCAATTTCTGTTCTTCCAACTAGCAGCAATCCTGCATCCACTGCTGTTCCAACTACAGGTAACACCATTACGACTCCTACTACAACTCCTGCTCCTACTACAGATACATTTATTAGACAAAGCCCTATAATATCTATTACTGTTATTACTTGCACAGTAAATATCACAAACAGCACATTTACCAGCACTATACCTTCATCTTTAAATGCTAATTCCATCCTTCCTTGATCATTACCTCTGATACACCATCAAGCTTTGAATTCTCAGCTATACCAAAATCAACAGACTCAGGCAGTGATGCCACTTTACTGAAAATTTCCTTCTGTAGCCGACATATTCCCACCGCTAGCACTTTCCTCATCCGATTTCTCCACTAAATTTAACGCAAATACCCAACACTACAGTCTTGGCCAAGTTGGAAACCCTAGATAAGCCAACGATACCAAGAACTTGTTCTTCACCAACTACTTAGATTAGATTTTTTTTAAAAAGCGAAAAAGATTAAAAAAGCAAAACAGAATAAGGAATTAGCATCATAGGTCACATATAAAATAATCCATGGGCAGTGGTGGCTCAACTGGTTAAGGCTCTGGGTTGTTGATCGGAGGATCGGGGTTCAAGGGCCAGCACAGCCAAGCTGCCACTGCTGGGCCCTTGAGCAAGGCCCTCAACCCCCCTCAGGCCCTCAACCCCTCAACCCTGCACTCTGACCCCAACCTCTTCAGTTGGGGTATGTGAAGAAAAGAATTCCACTGTGCTGTAATGTATATGTGGCAATAATAAAATAATAAAGTTCTCTGTAGCAAACATGCCCCACTAACATTTAAAATGGATTGAATTGCCCTATCCACACCCCTGACCATCGGTTGCTCAATTTGACTTAAATCACATTTTAAATGATATTATATTAAACTACAACACTGTGCCTTTGATGCCTTGATTGTAGTTATTATCATATATGTCCTTGTGTTTCAGGTAACCTGCAGGGCTCCTGTAGTTGTTATAGATTCTGCAGTGGTTCTGGTGAGCATGTGTTACTTATGAGCACTCATCTGTGTGTTTATATTGTTCACATGTATTGACACCATGCTCTTTTCCACCTGTTTTAGGAGCGATATATACTTTTCATCTGACTATCAACAGTGCCTCAGTGACTGTAAATGACATCTCAGATAAAGTGAGTAAAAAGCTAAAAGTTGTAATAACAGACACATAGTAAATTTCATGGAGTATTTACACCTTATTCTATGATGATGGAAATGTATTAATGACCATATTTGGACAACTTCTTTATTCACACCTGAATCTTTAATTCTGTTTTTTTTTTTAAACCCTTAGACTTCACTTCTGTCTTCTCCTTGCGGTTCACAAGTTACTGCTCTGTGAGTAACCGACTCACGCAGAACAAATTCACATCCACATTTATAGTATCAGAAGGTAAAACAATGTACTTTCCTTACAGGTCTCAGTGTAATTATACTTCCAATCAATCCCGTTTATATCAGGTAAAACATCTTTATTGTTTCATAGAGGTTACAATGACGGTGGTGATTTTTTTGTTTTTTATTGATGTTTATTTGACAGGGACGAATGCAAAAAACATTGCTTTATAAAATCCAAAGTAGACGCCATGCATACAGGTTCCATGACTAATTTGCAACCCCTGTACCTGGTTAGGCTTGTAAAGTTAAAACAGAAATTACAGAATATTAAATCAAGAATTTATAACTATTAAAATACATGCAATAAATACATTCCGTCCATAAGCTAAAATGGGCTTAAATAAATATAGCAATCACTTTAAAACAGAGTCTAGACATATTTAACAATACAAAACACAAAAGTATGCATACAGTATGTCTGTGCATGCTGACATATGCAACCTTATGTTTGCATACATTGCGTTGTATCCCATACAGTCAATGTTCACAGAGTTGTTTCAGTTTCAGCCGCTGCTTTAAATGTGTATTAAAAACCTTGAGTCTTGTTAATGTTTTAATTTCTGGTGGTAAATCGTTCCATAAATTTATGCCTCTTACTAAAAATGACGTCTGACCAAATGTTGTTCTACGTTTTGCGGCTATACAGTTTCCACTAGTTGCGCCTCTAGTTCTTATCTTTTGTTTCACTACTAATTGACAGAGTATTTCTGGTTCAAGGTTGTTCATACACTTAAAAATTAGTTTTAAAAATAAATAATTTACAAAACTGTCAAAACTCAATATATTATGCTTCCTTAGAACAATGCAATGGTGCCATCTTATAGGTTTTTGGTCCATTACTTTTAATGCCTGTTTATATAATGACCTAATAGGTGTAATTGTTGTTTGATTGGCCTGACCCCAAACAGTGATGCAATACGATAGATGAGAAAATATCAGAGAATGCATAAATTGCTGTGCTGCATTAATGGGTATATATTGTCTTATCAATCGAAAGCAGTTTAAATTAGTCTTGACAGTTCTACACAGCCTCTTTACATGACTTTCAAACTTAAGATGAGAATCTAATGTAACCCCTAGAAATTTAAATTCATGTACCTCAACTATCTCCTTCTCATCCATCTTTATTCGAACATTTTTATTGATCTTTCTTTTTATTGAAAAGCACATAGAGACTTAGAGTCTTATCATAGTTCAGGGTCAGATGATTGTTTCGGAGCCACTGTGATACACCATCCAATTCTTTTGAAAGCATTTCGGCTGCAATCTGAGGAGTTTTTGCTGAGACATATATAATTGTGTCATCTGCATACATTTGGCATTTGGCTTTCTTGCAACTGTATGGAAGATCATTTATATATACTAATCCTAATATTATATAAACTAAAAAGCAAAGGGCCTAAAATTGAGCCTTGTGGAATTCCGATTCGACAAGTTTGAAAAGATGACTGGATACAATCAATTGTGTCATTTTTATTCTATTTTTCTATTTTGTTTGACTGTAGGGGGCACACATACAGTGCAATAGTACTTCTAACAGGTAATCTTTACATGAATTTTTGTTCCTGTATCTGTCTTGTATTAAATCTTTTAGGTTAAATAATAATATTTTCCTTCTTGCCCTTAGACTGCAGAGCTGTATGATAGCGGTGCTATACAGTCAGCCGCTGGATATGTGCACTCTCACAGAGGTTCTGGTGGTCTTATTCCAATCCAACCAAATTAGATATCAAGGTTCCCTCAGTAGAACGGCTGGTGAGTATTTGAAAAATTACTAAAGTAGTATTACTTTAAAATTGTTTCAGAGGCATCAAGTGAATGGGCCTTCCAGAGCAGAAGCAATTATAAATTAGTTTCTGTTTTAGCTCTATGCGGATCATCCAGTGATTCTACAGCTGCATCAATAAACTCAACATATCAATGGTCTGCTGTCAACATTGGCTCGTCTCCCCAAACCTGTGATCTATCAGATGGACAGTTCCAATCCCTCACCAGAAATCTTACATGGTGAGTTATTTAATATTATACAATGCTTAAGTTGCATCATATAAAAGTAATCATGATCACCACCTTCCAGCTTCTGATGGAACATTGCAGTAAAGATCAATAATACTGTACTTTAAAGGCAAAAATCTTTTATATGCTATATTTTGCCAGCCAACAGAGAGGGAGACCTGTGTTAGTCTACATCTGGTTTATGTCTGCTGACTGATCTAATGGCAAGTGAAGCTAAGCAGGGTAGATTTCAACACGTGTGATTGTGGAACTCTCAAGAAATCTTCAGGAACCTTAAGGGCGAATTTGAGTTCAGAGATCCTTTTTGGGCTTGATGATGTAGTTGATCAAGTAGTTGGACTGTGTGGTCTCCAGCTTGAGAAGTGCTACTTCTAGAGTTTATTTTAGGGTAAAATCCAATTAACTACGGAGGCTTCAGACTGGTTAGGGGCTCCACAATGCCTGAGATATGTGTTACCCTAATGATTGCACCTATGTGATGTTAATATTGCATAATGTATTGTACAATTTATGGCAATTATGTTTTTTTTTCCTACAGCGGTCAAGTAAAGTATCTGCAGTTAAATGAGAGCTGTCAGTCTTCATCAAGATCAGAGACAAACACCACAACAGTACCTTTACAGACGACTGTTACATCATCAGCTACTACATACACGTCAGTGCTTTCAGTCAATCAAACAGTTACAGAACCCTATGGTGCGGTGACAGAGGCTAATATTACAAATCCATACACTACTCCAGACACTACAAACGGTACATTAGAATCAGTCAATGAGAACAGAAATTTAAATGTTACTTTAGACCCTACAAACACTACATCAGCTACAGTCAATAACAGTGCAGATACAAACACCTCTCCAGTCACTCCATCTACAATACCGACTTCATCCAATGACAGTACAGATCCAAACACTACTCCAGACACTACAAACACTACATCAGCTACAGTCAATAACAGTGCAGATACAAACAGCACTCTAATCACTCCATCTACAACACCGACTTCATCCAATGACAGTACAGATCCAAACACTACTCCAATCACTCCATCTACAACACCGACTTCATCCAATGACAGTACAGATCCAAACACTACTCCAGACACTACAAACACTACATCAGCTACAGTCAATAACAGTGCAGATACAAACAGCACTCTAATCACTCCATCTACAACACCGACTTCATCCAATGACAGTACAGATCCAAACACTACTCCAGACACTACAAACAGTACATTAGAATCAGTCAATGAGAACAGAAATTTAAATGTTACTTTAGACCCTACAAACACTACATCAGCTACAGTCAATAACAGTGCAGATACAAACACCACTCCAGTCACTCCATCTACAACACCGACTTCATCCAATGACAGTACAGATCCAAACACTGTAAACACGACATCACCCTCAATCAATGAGGACAGAGATTTAAACGTTACTCCAGACTCCACAAACACAACATCAGCATCATTTAATAATGTGACACAATCATTCACTACCCTAAACACATCATCATCCTATAATATAACAGAATCAAACCCGACTCAAGGTGTTACAAACACACCAACAGGGAATGTCACACATCCCAGCGACACCACACTGGTCAGCACAACACTGATCACATCTACAGATCTCTCAGTCATCACACAACCTAACGGAACATCAGTCTCACACACAACCATTACAGAAGAATACACCAACCTCACTCTAACACATACAACATCCTCATCTTATAACCTGACAGAATCAAACCCCACACTGGGTGTCACAGGCACAACAACAGAGATCACATCCACAAATTCCTCAACAATCACACAACCTAACGGAACATCAAGCTGGTATTCTGTGGTTACAGAACCAAACACCTCTCGCAATGTTACAGAAACAACAACATTGTCACCTCTTAATACAACACAACCAAACACCACCTTCATATTTACAAACACCACCATATTTTCTGAGACATCAGTGTCATTTAGCACACCAAATATAACAGATCTGAGCCCAACAAATTCCACAATTCAGCAGAATTTCACCACAGAGAACTCGACCTCAGAGCCGAACACCACGGCTTATCTGGCCAGCAACTTCACTACAAGTTATTTAGGTCAAAACACCACATCGAGTCCATTTAACGTTACACAGGTTACAACTAATACCACCCTAGTAAGTTATAGTGCAAACAATAGTTTAACATCAAGTCCTCTAAATAGCACAGACAGCCCTGGCAATCACACCACATCTACCAACATAACCTCCGCTCCAGATAAGAATCTCAGTACAACATTAACACCTAACACTAACAGCATAGTTTCAACAGATATATACACTAATATTACAACAGCAGGACCACAAAACACCACTGCACAGGCAGAGAAGAATACCACCACCACCATCATTACCACCAACACCATTACCACCACCAACGGAACAGGTTAGTCCATTGACTTGCTTCAGACTGTTTGAGTCAAAGGCGCAGATTTAAATGAAAGATAATGTGTAAATACTATATCGTCGCTGTCGGGCGGAAACCTCGTATGTCCAAATTTGGTCAATTCCATATTTTTTCACATATCGATGCTATTGGTCAGTCCCCACGTGGGTCTTGAGCGCAAATCTCATAACTCCATTGGACACTTCAACTGTCCACCTCTTCCTCACTCCGTGGGAGAGCTTCACGGCATATTTCTCCTCAAGAAGAGTCTCAACGAATCAACACGTCTTCTGAGGTAAATGTCTTCAAAACACTGGGCTCAAAGAAAAAAAAATCTTGACCCCCGCTAGTTCTGGTGCTCGTCTGAGGACAGGAATTTAGCGCAAGACAATCCACTGCAACGCGGACTAAACCCTGTGCACTGCAGATAAGGTACAGCGTTTTTTTAAGTTCCTGAAAAATAACGGTTTTGGAGATACGAGGATTCCGCCTGACAGCGACGATATGTTCCACACATTTTAGAGAATAGATATTTAACAATGAGGGTCTTTTTTTACCTTTAGTTAGTGAAGTCTAGAAGATAACACTAATCATCTAATGAAAATCCCAAGATAATACTAATTACTTATACTTAAAAAATATCTAATGTACATAAATGGACACTAAGGGCCAATTATCTACTTTTTTGGCTAGCTTGGGTAACAACAATGCAATCATAATGTTTTATGACATTTACATTAGAGACATCATTTTTATATGTGAGTTTGATCAGACCTGAGAGCAACAAGCTGAAAATCATTGAACCAAATAATGATGAGAAACTAAAGAACCAATGGATAGAAATTTGGTTAGCTTGTCAAAATGATAGCAGTTAGCTGAGTGCACGTATACAGGTGAAATATTTCCAGCATGTCATGGATGAATAGATAAAAGTCACTTTCTTACCTTATGTTACAGTGACCACAAGCTCTCTGGGTTTGGTAAATCAGCTTCTGAACCAGTCTCAGGATACATCAACACTGAACTCCTCTCAAGTGGAGAGTGTGGTCAGGAAACTGGAGGATATTCTCTCGGCGCCAAACATCAGCCTTAATGTGTGTCAGGCTGCTCTGTCTGTCATTAACAATCTCCTCAATGCTTCTGCAGGATCTCTGGCTTCCTCATCCAACCGGTAAGAGACACCAGAAACCCTGACATAAAAAGGAGGTAGAGAGAAATGAGAGCAAGAATTCGGGTGGGTGTCATTATTTATGGTTTCTTTCTTTTCAGCTTGATCAAGGCTGTGGATCAGCTGGCGTTGAAATTGGTCATTCCGGACAATTCGGTAACAATAGCGTTGTCATCACTTGCACTGGCGGTGACAAAGATCGATGGAACCAACTTTGCAGGAATGTCGTTTTCCATCAACAGCCCAACAGACATACTGGTAAAGAATGAAAGTTAGTTTGAATAAATAAAAGGCACGTTATCATTCATTCATTCATTCATTCATTCATTCACTCATTCATCTTCTACCGCTTATCCGAACTACCTCGGGTCACGGGGAGCCTGTGCCTATCTCAGGCGTCATCGGGCATCAAGGCAGGATACACCCTGGACGGAGTGCCAACCCATCACAGGGCACACACACACACACACTCTCATTCACTCACACAATCACACACTACGGACAATTTTCCAGAGATGCCAATCAACCTACCATGCATGTCTATGGACCGGGGGAGGAAACCGGAGTACCCGGAGGAAACCCCCGAGGCACGGGGAGAACATGCAAACTCCACACACACAAGGTGGAGGCGGGAATCGAACCCCCAACCCTGGAGGTGTGAAGCGAACGTGCTAACCACTAAGCCACCGTGACCCCCTACTGCTTGTATTCACTTGTGAAATTGAATGCTGTGTTTCTTTAAGGTCGAACAATGTTTTTTAACGATGGACTATACACCGTTTATGCTAAATATGTATCTTTATATGCGAACGTGCTAACCACTAAGACACCGTGACCCCCAGCACGTTATCATAAAATATAAAATCAATTCATCTTCCAGAATTCCAGTGCAGGTTATAGAACATTTACTTTAATTATAATGGTTTTACAATTAACTGTAAAATAAGTACAGTGTTCTTCTTCTTCCACAGAAATTTACCAATGAATTTTATTATTTTATTTTAACTCTAGGTTTCTTATGAATAAATAGTTCTATGTAAAACATAAAATAAGTTCTCTTTTACATTATAGCAGCTATAAACAGTTGTCCTGACCAGCCTATATTTTCTTCTCTTCCATGATGATAAAAAGAACAAAGTCCTGAAGGCTTTACCTCTGACTGTTCCAGCATTTATCCTGTCATGATATTGCTCTGAGTGTTTGTGGCTGTGTGTTTTGTTCCAGATGAAAAGCAGGAGCAGGAGGTCTGTTGGAAGTCCATCTGGACAGGGTTCCATCACACTCCCTTCCTCTCTGACCAGCGGTCTGTCCCCAGAGCAGAAGCAACAGGCATCTCGGCTTCAGTTCACGTTCTTCCAAAAGAGCTCACTGTTTCAGGTAAGGACTATGAAATGTCACACCATGGCCATGTATATAAACTAGATGATAAATATGTCTTCTTTATCATACGATACGTGTGAATTATTGCAGAGCAATCTCACTAACCAGCAACTGGCCAGCCTCATTCTGGGGACCAGCGTCGCCAACCTGTCCATCAGAGACCTGAAAGACAACGTGGTGTTCTCTCTGCAGAACACGACCACTATAACGGTTCGTAGTCTCTCGCTCATCTGCAGCACCGCAACCTTTAGTGTTAGGTTTCTGACTGATTTCTTTTTCTTCTTCATTTCTACAGGAAAATCTGACGTGTGTTTTCTGGGACTTTAACCAAAATGGTGAGACACATTACCATCATTTAGGCTTTGTTATACTCGGGTTATTGAATCGTCAGGAAAAAAGGTACTAAACTGTACCATTGCTTGTAAAGGTGCAGCACATTAACTGACAGGTGAAAGATACATATTTAGCATAAACGGTGTATAGTCCATCGTTAAAAACCATTGTTCGACCTTAAAGAAACACAGCATTCAATTTCACAAGTGAATACAAGCAGTAGGGGGTCACGGTGGCTTAGTGGTTAGCACGTTCACCTCACACCTGCAGGGTTGGGGGTTCGATTCCTGCCTCCACCTTGTGTGTGTGGAGTTTGCATGTTCTCCCCGTGCCTCGGGGGTTTCCTCCGGGTACTCCGGTTTCCTCCCCCGGTCCAAAGACATGCATGGTAGGTTGATTGGCATCTCTGGAAAATTGTCCGTAGTGTGTGATTGTGTGAGTGAATGAGAGTGTGTGTGTGTGCCCTGTGATGGGTTGGCACTCCGTCCAGGGTGTATCCTGACTTGATGCCCGATGACGCCTGAGATAGGCACAGGCTCCCCGTGACCCGAGGTAGTTCTGATAAGCGGTAGAAGATGAGTGAGAGTGAGTGAGTGAGAGAATACAAGCAGTAAGAGCAAAGGTCCAAACCATGTCTCCTTGTGGGACCTACAGGCAGGAGAACAGCTTTTCACCTGAAAGTGAAATATACGTTCTTTATACTTTATAACACATTCAGACCAGTCAGAAGAGCGAGAGCTGTGGTATGATTACGTCTAATAATCCGTTTGATGTCCTGTAGGTGGAGCAGGAGGATGGAACAGTAGCGGCTGTTTTCTCCTGAACAGCACAGATAACGAGATAAAGTGTAGCTGCAACCACTTGACCAGCTTTGCAGTGCTAATGGTGAGCATTAATACGTCCAACTCAGCATCGAGTCAATACGAAAGATCTGGAAGTAAAACTGAAATGTGGATTTTTTTTAGATCTTTAGGGTTTAAAGACAGATTTCGGTCTAAATACGAACACTTCCTGCTTTATTTCAGTTACACGCTAACAATCAAAAACTGTTTGGTATCTAGATGAAGTTGTTTTGTTTTTTTCTTTGTAAAGGACATCTCCAGAGGTGGAGTGACTGACAAATTGCAGGGCACCATCCTCACCTTCATTACATTTATTGGATGTGGACTTTCTGCCATCTTCCTTGCTATCACTCTCCTCACCTACCTGGCCTTTGAGTGAGTCAAAAAAAAAATCCTTTCATATCCTCTTCAAACATGAAACGAATAATGACGTCATGCTTAATTTTTTTCTCTGCTTTTTATTTCCTCAGCAAAATCCGCAAAGACATTCCATCCAAGATCCTCATCCAGCTGTGTTTTGCACTTTTCCTTCTCAACATGGTCTTCCTGGCAGACTCATGGCTGGCACTCTACACCAATGCCGTTGGCCTGTGCATCTCCACCGGTTTCTTCCTGCACTACTTCCTGCTCGCCTCCTTCACGTGGATGGGTCTGGAGGCCTTGCATCTTTACCTGAGTATCGTCAAGGTCTTCAAGAACTTTGTATCGCATTACATGCTGAAGTTCTCTCTGGCAGGATGGGGTGAGTTCCTACAGAGTTCCCCAGATGTTGGAGTTGCATTTGGATGGTTTACTAATGCTGTGTTTAACTGTGCGTTTCAGGTATTCCATTAATCATAGTTATCATTGTGATCTCGGTGGATAAAAATAATTATGGCCTCATTGCGTATGGAAAGTATACGGATGGAAGCACAGATGATTTGTAAGTTTGGAGCAAAATAATCACCATCGAATAATGGAGCTTGATGACATTTTTTAAAGCCTTGTTTTTCGTTTCAGCTGCTGGCTGAAGAACGATATAGCCTTCTACGTGTCAGTGGTGGGCTACTTCTGTGTGATCTTCCTGACCAACATGGTCATGTTTGTGGTGGTTATGGTACAGCTGAGACGCATCAAACGTCAAAACCCCCAAAATAACCAAAATCGCAAATGGCTCCAGGATCTGCGCAGCATCGCCGGTCTCACCGTCTTACTCGGCCTTACATGGGGATTTGCTTTTTTTGCCTGGGGCGTGGTCAATCTACCATTCATGTACCTCTTCACCATCTTCAACGCCTTCCAAGGTGAGAGCTGTCAGAACATATTCATCTATTTGTATGAGGAAGATTGAATCCAGCACGACTCACGGTTTGTTCTTTTTTATTTCCAAAGGTATTTTCATCTTCGTGTTTCACTGCGCTTTAAAAGAGAATGTCAGGAGACAGTGGCGAATCTACCTCTGCTGTGGCAAGTTCAGACTAGCAGAAAACTCAGGTACAGTTTCAGACATTCACACCAGCACCAGAAATGTGCAGTGCGCTAGGAGACGATATTTACTTGCATCCTGTGATGTTCTAATGATTTGTTCCTTGTGTGTGCAGATTGGAGTCGTTTAGCAACTCAACACACCAAGAAGAGTTCAGTCATCACAGCCAACACTTCCCAGGCCTCTTATAACCACTTCAGTACCTCAAGGAACTCGTCAATGAGTGTTGACAGCTTGGGCTTAGCATCAAACATAAACAGTCAGTTCTCCTTCCATCAAATTCTACAGAAGCACCTCATACCACAGCGCTGCTGAATTCCTGATAACATTCACCTTTTATAGCAGCAGCTCTGACACATGAATGAGCTCGGTTCTAATACCTTCATGTTTCCATAGTAACAGCTTGTTCGGGTTCTTTATATCAGACCCCTGACATTAAAAAAGGTCAAGTTTTCTTTAACAAGATATTTATTTACATCTCGTTCGAAACCCTGGAGTCTCTAGAGTTTACCTCCAGGAGCCATTTCGCCGTATTATCTTTCAGACGTCTTCAGAACATCGACGAGCTTCATATTTTTATCTAAATATAAGCTCAAGGGAGAAAGAAAAATAGAGGCTGATGAAGGAACGAGCGTTTATACTGTACGGTAGCTGCTGTAAGAACTGTGAGAAGGTTGTTGTAGGGACTTCTGCTCTATAGTACTGCTGACACTCTGGTGTTGATTGCGTTCCTACAGCAGCGTGACACAGAGTGTATTAGTTCTGACATTTTCTTCAGATTTGGTTGATGATCCTGAACGTTTTTGAAACGACACTTTGTTTATTTCCACCTTTTAGACTCACCGGTGGATGACAGCAGCGGGTTCGGGTCCACAGACGAGTCCAACCGCCTCGTTCACCGATTATAGCTGGAACCAGAACTCTCTACACGGACAGGAGCGAGACGTGTCATGGGTTAACACAGTGAACCGTTTTGCTCTACAGTGGCTCAAATCGTCGACTCACGAATGACTCCTATGATGTGTCTCGATCTTGTTCCGTATTCCCAGGAGATCTTCTAGACGTATTGCAGCCCTCAGCAGGATAAAAACTCTTCATGAAGGATGGAACAAATGTGCAACAGATGAACAGTCCCTGAGAGTCCCTGAGAGTCCCTGAGATCTTCCACCTTTCACCACACCACCTTAAGCACTTACAGATGGTGATAAATACAGTAACAGAATGGAGAGATGTTATATAACCAGGACAGAGATGCATCTACTGTACAATCATGCAAATAATATTCCAATGAACTTCAGTACGCATCCATTTTGGATCAAGACTCGAAGAGCGTTCATTATGAACACAGTTACAGCTCTGTTTCAATATCAAACAGACAGTAAATAAAAAATGTTCTCTTATAAAAGATGAAAATTAGCAAAAGGAAACAAACCTCCTCCGTTTATGAAGAAAGCTGACAGCCGAAAGTCAGACAAAAAAGCAGTATTATACACCTATAAAAAGTCATGACACATTTAGAAACAGTCTCACAGACTGAAATAGTTCATGTCTTCTCTAATGCTTTAAAAAAAGCGCTTTACAGTAAATGGAGTGAAAGATTTAAAGCTAGACTAATGTTAAAGGTGTTGTGTGTTTACTGTCTTAACCCTCTGAAGATTATTATTTATGGAAACTAAAAAAAAAAAGAGACAGAAAGCAGTAAACTGGAGAAAGTTTGTATATTCGATCAGATGAACAGTAAATTAGTTTGATTGAAATTTATTGGCGGTAGGAAAAAAAAATGTCTGTACATCAACAAGTGTGATCTGTGGTGGGACGGCGGCCCGTCATGGGTGTATTCCTGCATCACGGCCGGCGTTCACCGGGATAGACTCGGGATCCACTGTGACCCTGACCGAGATACTTACTGAGATGATGATGATGATGATGATGATGATGATGATGATGATGGATTGCTCATGTTTCCTCGGCACTCAAACACATCTCAATTTAAATATACTCAATTAAATATTATTACTCATGTTTAATATCATTTAATAAACAACATGCATATTGTAGAATTTATAAGATCTGGTCCTGAATTTCTCGTCAAATTAATTTTGCTGTAAAATGAAGTCTGTGTGTGTTTATCAGAGATTGTTTTTGATGACCTTTGATTTCTTTCTTTCTTTTTTTATTTCCTTTCTTTCCTTTTTCTTTTAAAATATTATTTATTATTAATATTATTAATAATTCTTTAATAAAAGTATTTAAAGTGCTATGTAAACACTTCATCGTCTACTTTTTGTTATTATTAACAACAACAACAACAACAACAACAACAACAATAATAATAATAATAATGTAATGACCTGTCACCTATAAGCATCGGTTATTGTTTTAGTAAATTTTTTGGTCCATTTTTTTTTTTTTTTATTTATTTTTTTTTTTGAGATATTTATGAATAAATGCTCAGATTTACATAATCATTATTAACTTGCAAAGTCCTACTTCGACTAAGACCTATTTTCATTCATAACCTTAATGATATACTGTATATTTGCTTTATAAACAAGGACCATTTTATTTTCTGTACATTAACAATCAGTACTGAGGAAAATAAACCCCGTGTCATAGTCATACTGACACTGGAGACTCCTTCCATGAACTCGCATTTTAATCTGTTCATGAGCCGTCACAAGTTTATTCTGAGATAAACGAACTGTCACAGGATTCACGTTCGTGTGAAAGAAGCGTCATGACGAGCTTCTTCACCTGAAATCAGGTTGTGTTTAAGGTTCAGGTGTAGACGCTCCAGTAGATGATGTTAAAGGTGAGGTAGGCGAGAGGGAACAGGATCCTGGAGTATGAGTCAATGATGTAGCTGTTGCTCATGAGCAGCTGGAGGTGGTATCTCAGCGGTCGTGTTTTCCGTAGACGTGTTCCCAGAGCAGGAGGAACCTCGGGAACGCTGGAGTTCTGAGAAGACATGGGAGCTTCCACACCGAGGTCCGTCAGCTGAGGAAAGGTGCTGAGTTCCATGTCCGGGTCATGGAAACAGCCATCGAAGGCCATGGCCTGGGAAGTGTCGAAACTGGAGAGCTACAGACAGGAAGGAAGCATCAGTACAAACTTTCCTAAGGAAGTGAAGTTTCCCACCTGCAGTGTTATAAGTTGATATGTGGAGGTTTTACCAGCAGAGGGCAGCATTTCACTAGTTTTAAACACATCAAGCTCAACTTATCAAAGCACTTTCACAAAGCCACGCCCACAAAACCATGCCCACAAACTGTATTTACCTATAAATGAATCCGATTAAAAACCCTTTACAAAGCCCCGCCCACAAAGGCTATTGACTCCATCAGATCGATGATAAAACCACGCCCACTTGTTGCGTTCACTCGTTAATAAATCGACATATTTTCACAAAGCGTTAATAAAGATTAAAGGAACCTAATTAACATGAATGAGGAGATCTCGACCTTCCCCTTCTTCATCTTCTTCATCTCCTCCACGGTGGTGAAGTAGTTGACAGCAGCGTATTCGATGACTGACAGGAAGACAAACAGGAAGCTGGACCACAGGTAGATATCCACCGCCTTTACATAGGACACCTGAGGCATGGAGGCTGACACGCCAGTGATGATGGTGGACATGGTCAAGACGGTGGTGATTCCTGAGTAGAACCAAAAACAGGTCCATAATGTAACACCACATGTGGACAAAAGTGGAGCGATTTCTAAATAGAAATGCAGATGATTGGCGGAGACACGGAAATGTTTTCCATGGATTTATCAGATCTGTTAGAGAGAGTGTTTGTACATGAGTCGGTTTGCTCAAGTACATAACTAGGTGTGTGTGCGTGTGTGTGTGTGTGTGTGTGTGTGTGTGTGTGTGTGTGTGTGTGTGGTACCGAGCGAGACACGAGCAGGTACGGCTCGTCTGTCGATCCAAAAGGACACCCAGGAGAGCACCACCATTAACATGGTGGGAAAGTAGGTCTGCAGCATGAAGAAGAAAATGTGTCTCCTGAGGATGAAGTTGATGTAGAGTCTGTTGTACCAGCCTGAGGGGAAACGGAGACAAAGCCGGCCGTTACTCAGCACTTTTTCAGCCAAAGAAGTACAAACAGCTTCAAAAAGAAAGACAAAAACAGCACAATCAGTTTACCGGTGCTGCTGTAGAAGGCCAGGCCGCTGGACGGGTTGAACTCCTCTATAAAGAACTGCGAGAGAACGATCTCGTCTGTTCTGAGAGAGTCGTTTCCGTTCTTCCAGTACAGCATGAGGTCGTTTTCATTATAAGCGTCTGTGCGATAACGAGTCAGGGTTTATTACAGTGTAGCAGAACGTCATTAGAAACGAGCAGGAAATGACCAGAGGGACGTTTATGGACAGAAATGGAGGAAAGTGTTTGAATAAAAGTTCAGGTCTTATACATATGTACTGTATGTATGAATTATACACACGTCACCTAAAAGGGTGTTGTTTAGGTGTATTTAATTCAATTCAATGTTTGTCATGATTTGTCATGTTTCATGTTTGTCATGTTTGTCATGATTGATGCCTTTAAAACATCACAATAAAAAAATACAAATTTTAATGCTGAAGGTGAAACATCTGCAAATCCAAAGAAAAATAAACATTAAAATTCTACTTAATTAGCAAGTCGTCGCTGTCGGGGCGGAAACCTCGTATGTCCAAATTTGGTCAATTTCATATTTTTTCACATATCGATGCTATTGGTCAGTCCCCACGTGGGTCTGTTATTTTTACAAGTTATTAACCAATCTAAAGTCTTGAAAATAGCTTGAGCGCAAATCTCATAACTCCATTGGACACTTCAACTGTCCACCTCTTCCTCACTCCGTGGGAGAGCTTCACGGCATATTTCTCCTCAAGAAGAGTCGCAACGAATCAACACGTTTTCTGAGGTAAATGTCTTCAAAACACTGGGCTCAAAGAAAAAAAAATCTTGACCCCCGCTAGTTCTGGTGCTCGTCTGAGGACAGGAATTTAGCGCAAGACAATCCACTGCAACGCGGACTAAACCCTGTGCACTGCAGATAAGGTACAGCGTTTTTTAATGTCCTGAAAAATAACAGTTTTGGAGATACGAGGATTCCGTCTGACAGCGACGAAGTTAATTCTAGCTGTGGATAGACGCGAGGTCGAGGTTTGTGGAGCGCTGCTTTACTTCACACGGCACACGTGGTGGACTTTCATGTTGATCATTAGATTAAAAAACTTTGTTTTTTTGTAATTGTTGTGAAGGTAATGAAACACTCACAGCTCTCCAGCTCCAGGGAACAGTTCTGAGTGTCCAGAGGAAAACTGCTGAAGTCCATGGAGCACTGAGCCGTCACTGTTATCCTGCAGCAGCAGCAGCAAATCAAATCACTTCAAACATCACATCATCACAGGGTTTAGCAGACACATTTCACACAGCAGGAGGAGCATTAACACCATACACATGTTTATACCTCACAAAACCTTCAGAACTGCGAGATTAGTCAAAGCTCTGATCAGAGAGCCGATAGATTAACGACGTAAAATCATTCAGTGGGACGTTTGGCTCCCTAAAAACTCTCTCCGTCGACTTCAACTACAGACGAAGCAGCTTGTTCTGTGTGACACCGACTCACGCCGGCATAAAGATCTTTCACCACAAACGCTATCGACGTTCTCTATACTGTTTGTTTGAGTTGAACGAAATAGAAAGACAGAAATGTGTGGAATTGTTGTAATAGGACGAATTTCATTTACAAAGTGAATTTTGTTTTAAATTGATTTCAGAGGTTTAACGTCTGGAGAAATGAAGATGTTGTAGATTTTAGAGTGTTTGTGAAACTTTCCATTTGTTTCTATAACATTTTGCACATTAAATTTCAGTTCATTGGAATTTGGTGCCTGCTGGTGAACGTTTTCTTGGAGAAGTGATTCTGTGCATGAAAACATCTCTCCAAACACAAGAGGTCACCTGACGCTATAAAGCACGTTGCCGTCTGGGTAAACCCTCAGCATGATGTTCTCCATGGTGGTGTCGTGAATGAAGGAGCGCTTTGAGTGGACGAAAAAGACGTCAGGAACCCAGATCTTCTTCACCAGCCGAGCGTCGAACGTCCGGCTCAGGTTGTTGCCCGAGGGAAAAGCCAGACGCTCGTCCTTCCAGTAATGCCTCAGGTAGAGCGTCATGGTGAAGTCCTGAAGAACAAACAGGAACCAAACTCACACCAGTGTTCGGATCCAGAGTCACAGATCCAGATGTTGGATAAAAACGGTGACGTGTTTACCATGTTGACCTCTGAGATGCTGTCTAAACTCTCCACCTGTACGTCGATGCCTACGGGAATGGCTGAGCCTGTAGAGAACAAAACACAGCAGTGTGGGACATGGGGGGGTGGGGGGGTTGGAGTGTGAACAAGGCTGAACATATCCTTTTGTTCAGGATGTGAGTGAAAGTGGGCGGCTTTGAAATGGGAGAAGCAGAAGTACTGTTTCGAGGGTTTTTGTTTGAGAGAGTAGAAGGCGTTGTCCGACGTGTTGAAATAC
>NC_083484.1:775000-807500 GCF_030014155.1 Tachysurus vachellii
TCTCTCTCTCTCTCTCTCTGTCTCTCTCTCTCTCCTGCTGTCTCTCTCTCTCTCTGTCTCTCTCTCTCTCTCTCTCTCTCTCTCTCTCAGGTGCTGGACCCCGTAATTATGGACCAAAATTGTCTTTAATGCCCTTTTCTTTATTTCTAGGTTTTTTCTTTTCCCCTACACACACACACACACACACACACACACACACACACACACACACACACACACACACACACACACACACACACACACACACACACTACGTCACCATGTCATCACAATGACCAGTCACAGTTTAGATTTCAGGATGTTTGTGTGTGAGTTTTGTTATTTAATCTGTCTCACTTGAGGAAATACAACTACACTCTACCCCTGAGGAGGAGGAGGGGGAGGAGGAGGCATGTGAAGTGAGGCATGTGAAGTGAGTAATCGTTCATCTTGTGCTGTTTTTAGGGGTCTCTCCCTCTCTCTCTCTCTCTCTCTCTCTCTCTCTCTCTCTGTCTCTCTCTCTCTCCTGCTGTCTCTCTCTCTCTCTGTCTCTCTCTCTCTCTCTCTCTCTCTCTCTCTCTCTCTCTCTCTCTCCCTCAGGTGCTGGACCCCGTAATTATGGACCAAAATTGTCTTTAATGCCCTTTTCTTTATTTCTAGGTTTTTTCTTTTCCCCTACACACACACACACACACACACACACACACACACACACACACACACACACACACACACACACTACGTCACCATGTCATCACAATGACCAGTCACAGTTTAGATTTCAGGATGTTTGTGTGTGAGTTTTGTTATTTAATCTGTCTCACTTGAGGAAATACAACTACACTCTACCCCTGAGGAGGAGGAGGGGGAGGAGGAGGCATGTGAAGTGAGGCGTGTGAAGTGAGTAATCGTTCATCTTGTGCTGTTTTTAGGGGTGTGTGGAGAACAAACCTGTCCTGATTGACACACACACACACACACACACTCACACACACAGACACACACAGACACACACAGACACACACGGGTGAGTAAACTCTCTTTAACTTTACTTTTTAATCACAGAGAGCACTAAAGAATAAGAATTCTGACTTTATCAGGAATTAAAATGATTTTTCATAGAATTTGTTCACACTGAACCTTTAAAAGACGTTTTTTTTCCCTAAGAGTAAACAACGTCCTCTATGATGCAATCCTCCAATTAAAGAACCGTCTCTGATAGACGAACACCACGCTGTAGGTTTCCACATAAACTTAAGAACCTGAAAGGTTTTAATACAATTAAAAGCTGTTTATTTCTAAGAGTCGGATGTTAAAATACGTTTAAAGAAAATGTTTTAATGAGAATGAAAAGGACAGAAGGTTATAATGCTGACTTACCCACTTACCACACACTCTTTTATTAAAAAAAAAAAAAAAAAAAAAAAGGCAGGTCTTTATGGGGTCTTTAACATGTGGATTGCATACTGAATATTTCTTTAGACTTTCTAATAAGGTTCTAAAAAAAAAAAAAAAAAAAAAACGAGCCACAATTTCGTCACTAGAAAAAAAAACCAATAAAATGTTGTAAAACTTTTTTAAAACTCATCCGAATTCAGGACGTCGGTGTCTGGTGACCAAAAACTATTTACTTAAATTAAATCTAGGTCCAGCTCAGATAACCGTCCGAGTCGTGAGTCACTGTGAAGGAAACAATTAGTCATAAATCTGTTTTTCTTTCTTTACATCACACTTTGAAAATTAGCCTCATGCCTGAAGGTTGGCAGCGTGACAGCAGCAGTTAACTCGGGGGGACAAACAGCACGAGACGGCAAACTATCTGCATCTGGATTCTTTCCTGCAGCGACGAGGACGTGTTGATGCATGTGTGTTAATGACTGCTGTGACAAAAGTATTTTAGTTGGTGTTAATGATGCGTGTGGATCTTTGGAGGATCCACAGCTTGGTCTTCAAGTTCATATCTGTGAGTTTTAGTTCTAGAGAGACTGAGAATACAATCAAGTTTGTTTCTACAATATGTTTATAAAATCTACATCCGGACGTGTTGTTCATGTTTTTTTCAGTTGTCCTTGTGTTTTCCTTCATACGGAGTTCCACACAGAACCCAGTTCTGAAGAACCATCTGAAGGAATCTAAGAAAAACCATTTCGCAGCACAACGGTTACACAGTCAGAGGCTGAGGCTCGATCACTGACTCATCTGAACGCTCTATAAAAGTTGGTTTATTTTATTTATTTATTTGTTTGTTTATTTATTTATTGATTTATTTTAAATAAATTAAATTAATTAATTAATTAAAAAAACTTTTATAGAAAGACATGATGAAAGGAACAGCAGCACACATCTGGACCTGCGTTCTCTTCACCTGGTTTCTTAACAAGACGGATGGAAAAATTCAAGGTGAGATGTTTCTGTTTAATAAAGTCACGTTACATGTAGAGCAAACGACGTGAAAAAAACTACAACACTGAAGCGTGTACAGATTTTTCTATACAGGTCTGATGAAGGATTTGATGATGATGATGATGATGATGATGATGATGATGATGAAGAATAGCAGTAAAGAGAGAAATGACTGAAACAGTGAAAAACATCAGGTTTTGCTGCTGATATGAAAAGAACCTCAAAATGATCGTAATACTTCTGTTGGCTTTTCTCTGTTTTTAGAAGAATTTACCAATTAAAATATATAACACAATAATATAATAATAATAATAATAATAATAATAATAATAATAATAATAATAATAATAATAGATAGAGAGAAATAGATAGATAGAGAGAGAGATATATAGAGAGAGAAAGAGAGAGACAGACAGACAGATAGATAGATAGATAGATAGATAGATAGATAGATAGATAGATAGATAGATAGATAGACAGACAGATAGACAGACAGACAGACAGATAGATAGATAGATAGATAGACAGACAGACAGACAGACAGACAGAGGGACAGACAGACAGAGAAAGAGAGAGACAGACAGACAGACAGATCTCAGTCTTGAATCCAACGACATTCGTCTTCATGACCTACTCATCATCATCATCATCATCATTTTCTTTCTCAAGCTTTTCATTTGTCTAGATTAGTGTAACTTTATTTCTTCTGTCTTTACACTTTTAAGGGTGTTACACTTTCTTTCTCTTCCTGTAAAGCTACAAACAGACAGACAGGCAGACAGACAGGCAGAAAGACAGACAGACAGACAGGCAGACAGACAGACAGACAGGCAGACAGACAGACAGACAGACAGACAGACAGACAGGCAGACAGACAGACAGACAGGCAAACAGACAGACAGACAGACAGACAGGCAGACAGACAGACAGGCAGACAGACAGGCAGACAGACAGACAGGCAGACAGACAGACAGACAGACAGACAGACAGACAGGCAGACAGACAGACAGGCAGACAGACAGACAGACAGGCAGACAGACAGACAGGCAGACAGACAGACAGACAGGCAGACAGACAGGCAGACAGACAGACAGACAGAGGGCAGTAACTCAGTGGCTCAGATCTCCACCTAATTATCAGTGATACAGACATAAAAGACTCTTTCTGTGGCAGAAAAGAAACAGATAAAGACAGAAACACTTTTCAGAGCTTTAAACCCTGATGTATATTTTTCCCCTCTATCAGATGTGCATGTGACCTGTCAGTACTCTGAGGTCTGCGTCCTTCCCTGCAGCTTTTCCCCTTCAGGCAGGGAGGAGATCCGCTGGTTCAGACACGACGTCCTCATTTACACTCACCCACAGAGCACAAAGTTACAAGACCAGCTTTTTACCAGCAGGATGTCTGTTCCAGCTGATGAGCTGTCGCTCGGGAACGCGTCACTCCTGCTGCAGCGCTGTGTGCTGAGCGACAGGGGGCGCTACAGGTGTCAGGTGACAACAGGGGAAAAAACTAATGACTACTTCATCTTACTCAAAGTGGAAGGTGAGTGAATGATTCTGGTTTAAACAGCAAACACATCCTCTTATACCACAGCAACAGTTTTATCTGTTTGTAGATTTATTATAGCAGCTTTTAAGTGTCTGTCTCTCGTCACCCTCTCTCTCTCTTTTCGGTCTCTCTTATTGTTTATAAGTTACAGCTGTGTAAACCCTGACACTGGAGACTCCTTCCATCAATAAGGAGTTAAATAAAAATCTCCTTACAATAACGACAATTAGACACATGTTTAATCCGATTACGTGGATCATCTGCTGGACGAGTTCCTGTGGATGACTATAGAATTAGAGCTGTGATCTGCAGCATCCAGGAATATAACACACCCCTTCTGACCAATCAGAACGCAGACCTCATGAACGCTGTGCTGTTCGAGTGTGTAAACTTCACCCGGTGCTGTTTAACTGTTCTCTTCTCCATCGCTTCTTCTTTCCAGCTCCGATACGCTCGGTTAAACTCGAGGTCACTCGTCTGAGCGGTTATGAGGAGGTCAAGTGCTCCACGTACGAAGTTTATCCTGCTCCTCACATCTTCTGGTCCACTGATCCGCCCACACCTGTGGAGAAGCTCAAATACACCACCAGAAAAATGCCTGATAAACAGGGGCTGTACATCATAGAGAGTAAACTGAAGAGACTGGGACAGCGGCGTGATCTGAGCTACATCTGCTCCATCAACTCATCCTCTGCTGCTCAGATGTGGACGGCATCACTCGCTGAGACAGGTCTGATCATCGCTTATAATAAACACACTCCTATTCTCACTCACATAGAATTAAAAAATTAATGATCATTTATGGGGGTCACGGTGTCTTAGTGGTTAGCATGTTCGCCTCACACCTCCAGGGTTGGGGGTTTGATTCCCACCTCCACCTTGTGTGTGTGGAGTTTGCATGTTCTCCCTGTGCCTCAGGGGTTTCCTCCGGGTACTCCGGTTTCCTCCCCCGGTCCAAAGACATGCATGGTAGGTTGATTGGCATCTCTGGAAAATTGTCCGTAGTGTGTGATTGTGTGAGTGAATGAGAGTGTGTGTGTGTGTGTGTGTGTGTGTGTGTGTGCCCTGTGATGGGTTGGCACTCTGTCCAGGGTGTATCCTGCCTTGATGCCCGATGACGCCTGAGATAGGCACAGGCTCCCCGTGACCCGAGGTAGTTCGGATAAGCGGTAGAAGATGAGTGAATGAATGAATGATCATTTAATGCTTAAAAATAAAGACTAAATTTGGCTTTGTTATATATATAAAATATATTTATTGAGTTTATTGAGTTTAAACATTTATAAACACTATGAGTTTTTTCTCACAGCCCTAATCGGCCCATTTCCTGTTTTTCCTTCAGTTCACAACAACATCACATTCCAATCGAAGGTGTACTCGTTCTCCACCTGGATGGAAATCAACTCATCTGAAGGTCAGGACGTCACCATCCCCTGCAGAAGCCCCTGGAACCTGCAGAACTTCACACTGACCTGGACCTTCGCCAAAGCCGACACGTCCACCGTCATCTGCACTTACGACAGCAAAACACAGCTTATCTCCAACCTCTGGAACGGCACGGCACAGCTCGAACCCCAGCGTGTACAGCAAGGCGACGGATCCCTGCAACTGCTCGCCGTCCAGAGCCTGGAACACATGGGAACGTACACGTGTAACATCTCAGCATTCCAGAGGAACCACGTGGGACAAACCCGGGTTAACATCACGTCACAGCAGTCTGAAAGTACAGACTATCAGCTCTTTATCTGACTTCTGTTTCAAACACAAACATTAAGGAATTAAATATAATCAGCAGTCAGTCAGGGTGACCTGAACAGCACTTTGTTTCACAAACTAGTCTAATAATAATAATAATAATAATAATAATAATAATAATAATAATAATAATAATAATAATAATAATGATAATAAAATGTCAGTGGGAAATTCTTTAGATAAAACTTTAAAAAGTTAGAAACTAAAGAAAACCCACAGACGTGTCACTTCAGACTGAGTTTGTGGAGAAACAGGTGGAGAAACATCTGGTAACACCGTCTGTAATTATCTCAGAGGAGGATCAAGAAAAACAGGCCACATCTAATCCAGTAATCCAGACCAAACCAAGATCATACAATAGCACCTGAGAGATGAAAATGACTCCAGGTCACTGTGTAGATTCATTTTAATCCCATTTTACATTAACATTATCTAACACAAACACACACCAGGGTTCCCACTCTTTTTCAGAGATCATTTTCCAGGACATTTCAAATTTAGCAAAAAAAGACAAGGATCAGGGGGTCATGGTGTCTTAGTGGTTAGCACGTTCGCCTCACACCTCCAGGGTTGGGGGTTCGATTCCCGCCTCCACCTTGTGTGTGTGGAGTTTGCATGTTCTCCCCGTGCCTCGGGGGTTTCCTCCGGGTACTCCGGTTTCCTCCCCCGGTCCAAAGACATGCATGGTAGGTTGATTGGCATCTCTGGAAAATTGTCCGTAGTGTGTGATTGTGTGAGTGAATGAGAGTGTGTGTGTGTGTGCCCTGTGATGGGTTGGCACTCCGTCCAGGGTGTATCCTGCCTTGATGCCCGATGACGCCTGAGATAGGCACAGGCTCCCCGTGACCCGAGGTAGTTCGGAAAATGAGTGAGTGAGTGAGAGACAAGGATCACAGATTCACGGCCTAAAGTAATATGTTCTTCTCTCCAGAAGTCTTAAAAACAACGTACACTTTATGACTATTACTTAACTATACTTTTAAAGACAATTTGTCATGTGAATGAAATTTCAACATTTATAAAATAAAAAGACAGCACATATTAATCCCCTTTCCTTTCTCAGGCCAATGCCGTCATGCATGCTTTAGTTTGCTGTACATTCCCCTTGCACATGATTAACAAGGTTAACAAGGTTAATATAACCTGCTTATCCGTCACCATTTGCTGAAAACATTCGAGCACTTAAACCATTCCTGAAACCACCAACACAAGACAGCGTCATCCGTCACAGCGAGATTAAACAGCATAACAAAAAACCCGTCAAAACTCGGCGTCCCTGAACAGAGCGCTTTCTGTTACTAACGTTAATTGTTTCGACCGGCTGTAAACTGTTCTTTAAATGATCAAGAACATTTAAAAATAATAATTTTCCAGGACAAGAAGATTTTTTCCAGGACAGGTTATGTTTTCTCTCATTTTCCATGTGTTTTAGAGGACTGGAACATTGGTCATTAATTTTCCAGGATTTCCAGGTTTTCCAGGACGCGTGGGAACCCTGACACACACACACACACACACACACACACACACACACTCACACTCACATTGATTAATTGATTCTTGTGTGTAAATACTCATACAGTATTCTCAGGTTTCTTAATCTGTTCATATTTAGTCAGATCAATCAGCCGTTAAAATAAAAATATCTTCACAGCGTTTCTATTTTAATCCGCAGCCAAAAAAATCTGAAAATTAACAGATTGCTTCTTGAGGGCAGCCTGGTTTAATAATAATAATAATAAATAATGTTCAGTGTATAAAGTACAGTGCAGCATTGCTCCGAAAGTCTGAGAACTTAGTCTTCATTTTTATTCCGAAAATAAAAAATATAAATATAGATATCTTGAAATTTCAGCATTGAAGATTCTGCACTATTTCTATTCAAACTTATGATTATTGATCTTCATACAAAACTAACTGAGTCATAACGATCCCCAAGGAGTCATAACTCACAAGGAGTCACCTGATGGAGTCAACAGAGAAATTCACATTTTATTACAGATTAATATTACTAATTCATATTTATAATATTTACAAATACTAATATATATTTTTTTATATAATTACTAATATTACGATTCAGTTAATCAACAGAAATGACAAAAGAAAATCGACGCAAAATTATTTCGATCATTTAACACATTAAAAAACAATAATAAATAGTGAAATAAATAAAATTGGATTTTTAAGATTCTGCTTTTCACTAAAGCTGTAGTTCATGATGTACTGTCATTTTGTTTGGTCATATTTATATGAATGAGATGGAAAATCTGTCCTTTTTCTGTCCTTGTTTCTTTCCTCTAGACGAGGACCTGAGGATGGTGAGCTCCAGGCCCTGGTGGATTCCCTTCGTCGTCGTCATCGTCCTGGGTCTCATCATTGCAGCTGCTATTGTAGGAATTGTAAAATTACAAAGTGAGCAGAAATAAAATCCAAAACTATTAGTGATTAATGTATTAAAATATTGAATCTTCAGCTTAATATTGAACAAGACTCAATTCTTCTCCCTAGAAAAGTGTTCACACTCCAAACCAACAGGAACAGCCAAATATTCCAAGGAGGTTAAAGGTAAATTAATGAATTAATGAATTATTTACAGTAAATTAGTGAGTTTACATTTTACAGACATGTCTGTTCATTACAGTTACTGTAGATAAGAGTGAAGAATTAACAGAAGGATGTCATTTAACATCCGATCAAAGTTAAGAGGACGTGTGAGGAGGACCGAAGCCTCCACGGGATTTCATCAGAGGAAATGGACCCGAGAGCAGAAGCTGAGCTGCATCTGGACGCTCGCTGCTGGATGTTTCTGTTTACGTCGAGATAAAGCGATTTTTATTTCTCTTATTTTGCACAGAACTCTGAGACGTGATGATGCCGTGCGTTCGGGTCACGTTAGAGCTTCAGAACTCAACAATACGATCTTTACATCTGCAGCCCACTGAAATCACACACTTCTATTAAAACAAATAAAAAACAATCTTACAATTTTACTTTTATTTTCATTCATATTCATGATTTCAGTTTTTAAAGCAAGAAAACTTGTTTTTTAGTTAAAAAAAGCGGTTACATTTAAAATATATATGATTTTAAATGTTTAGAATTATCTTTTATTTATATCGTAGAGAAAAGAAAGTTTATATTTTCAGACCACAAACATTTCTACTTCCATAATTGATTAAGTTGCATCTTAAAAATCTTAAATATTAAGTTTCATTTTTGCTCTTTATTTTTTCTCCAACAGATTTTCATTTATTTATTAAACTCATCTGCAATATTTTATTGGATTTATTTTCCAAAATATCATTTTTAATTTAAATTTAAAGCTTGTGAGATTTAACTGTTACAAAGTGCTGAAAAATTGTAGTGTCTTATTTATTATTGTTTATTGTTTGTGTTTATGTTATTTTCTTTAACACCCGACAGGAGACGTGCTCCTAATTTCATTATATACAGTAAATACAATAACAATAAAAACTACATTTTTATTAGAAATGTTTTTGCTGCCATTTACGTTAGAATTATATTGGGATCGAGTTGTTACAGTTTTTGATCAGAATTTTAATCCTGTATAAAAAAATAAAAAAAAACACCCTGTTGTTAATAAAGTGAAATTTTCTGGAAGGAGATGTTTATATAATATTTATGGAAGGAGTCTCCAGTGTATACAACAAGTGATGATAGATGAGAAGTAAATGATATTTTACATCGAGCGGTCTGAGTAAGTGACTGTCGACTTCACTGCACTGTGTAGATATAAATAACCGTAGTGGTAAAGTGATGAGATATTAGATATTGAAGATGAAATATTGCACAATGATATTCAGCATTAAACATATAATTTCATATGTTTTGTTTAATTCAAATATTAAGTTTTGGAATGTTTTATTTTTTTGGAATGTTGGGGGGCGAGTAGGATGCACTGTATACACGGGGGGCCGCACGCTGAAAATGTTTGAGAACCTCTGGTCTAGTCATATTTCCGTTATCACACGATGACTGACATTTTGTCACATTAAACATCTCTCTCCAAATAGGCTTAATAATTTTATTAGCACTAAATAAATTAAAGTGTATCGCATCGTTGATGTTATAGGTCACTTTTAAAATCATGTCATATTTGATATCCTGGCCATGGATGCATTAATCATTGCATCTGTCTTTCAAAGATGTCAACTAAAAGGCAACTTAGCATTCTGTCATTCACCATGAGAGGAAAGACCCCTAAAAGGGTGCAGGGTGCAGGATGCTGGTCCAGAGAAGGTGGTGAAAAGGGTGTAGGCCCATTGTTGTGTTCGGGTGGGGGGTTGGAGATGTCACTCTTGTCTGTCTTCAAAACTTGAGAGCCCTGCAACCCACTGACCTCCCCCCCATTTAGGCACTTAACCTAGGAGGGGTTCAGTGTTCATATAAGCCACTGTTGAAATGCTGGATAGATGGAAGAAGGAAAAGTGGTTATATGTCACACACACACACACACACACACACACACACACACACTTCAGTAAAGAACTTTTATCAACAAGACCTAATACACTCACTCTCACTCATTCATCTTCTACCGCTTATCCGAACTACCTCGGGTCACGGGGAGCCTGTGCCTATCTCAGGCGTCATCGGGCATCAAGGCAGGATACACCCTGGACGGAGTGCCAACCCATCACAGGGAACACACACACTCTCATTCACTCACGCAATCACACACTAAGGACAATTTTCCAGAGATGCCAATCAACCTACCATGCATGTCTTTGGACCGGGGGAGGAAACCGGAGTACCCGGAGGAAACCCCCGAGGCACGGGGAGAACATGCAAACTCCACACACACAAGGTGGAGGCGGGAATCGAACCCCCAACCCTGGAGGTGTGAGGTGAACGTGCTAACCACTAAGACACCGTGCCCCCCCAGACCTAATACAATTCCTGGGAAATTACTGGGTCAGACTTGTGTGAACAGAATCTCATACTTCACCAGGAAAGGCTTACTGACACCTACAGAATCAGCTGAAGACGACGAGTTCAGAGTCATGACTGATTATAGCAAGTCTGGATGAGTTGGCTGCTTATTATTTTATTTTTATTTATTTTATATTTATTTATTTATTGTTTATAATTAATTAATTAGCAATATTTTTTGCGTGTACAGATTGTCAATTCAATTCCCAAAAATGTGAATAAACTTCATCTTAAGGGAAAGAGACGGCAAGATCTGTATTTTTATTTAATTATTTCACTTACGTTTGTGTGATTTTTTTAATTAAATAATCCAATGTCTTGAATTAGAAATTTAGACAGGATTAAAGTTATGACCAAAAACTGTAACAACTCTATCGATATAATTCTAACATAAGTGTCAGAAAAAACATTTCTAATAAAAATGTAGAAGACAAATATAAAGATAAAGATAAATATAATGTAGTGTAGTGACTGATCCCAGCTGGTATCACTGGAGATTTTTACAGTATTATGATGGAAATGGTTTAAAGTGAATAATGATGTGTTTATTATAGAATATGACTATAGAGTTTTCATACAGTGTTGTTTATTTCCAGATATAAATAAACAGAAAGTAAATTCTCTGCACTAAACATATCTGCTTTATCTCCAACCAGTTAATCTTTACACGTAAACTTTGACCAAGCCTCTGTGTGTAATGTAGTGAAACCTGTCGCCAGTTTTTCTGTATCAGGTGGAATTGAAAGCAGCTTTCGTTCACACTTTTAAAGGAATCAGTGTTTAGTTCACATAATGCAGCAAACCAGTCGGACTTTTCTGCTGTTTTGGACAATTTTACTGAGCACCAGAGCAGAAGGTGAGTAGAAACTTCACAAGACTTTACTGTAGTGGATTAATCCAGCTTCTGTTCCTGAGAGCACAGTTAAAGTAACTGCATGTATATGGGGTACATGTAGAGATCATGAGGAAATTAACAACTTTTGTTGTGGCAAGATAACGAGACTTAACAGAGAAAATATATAATAATGCATGGCCAGGACACGTAGAAAATTCGCAACTCGTGCAATTTTGGCTCTGATTCTGAGCTGTAACGGGGGGTCTATTCATTCCCCAGCGCTGCCTCCCCGCCCCGTCTATGCATGCGCACGGAACCGAACCATCCCGCCAACACTAACTGTTATAGTTAATAACCTTCTTCGACGAAGTGATCCTGACTGAACCCTGTTTCTTTCAAGATTTGAACTTTAGTTGATCAGCAGATGTGTGATTCATTTCTGTTTCATTCACACAGACATCACGGTTACCTGCTTCGTCAGCGGAGACTGTGTGCTTCCCTGTAAGTCCAATTATTCCAACATCGAGTGGCACAAAGCTGGTACAGAAAATCCAGTCCATGCTTTCGAGAATAATGCAGATCGTCTGGATAACCAGGATGCAGCGTTTAGAGAAAGGACGTCTCTGTTCACAGACCAGATCTCTAAGGGAAACGTCTCACTGCTGCTGACATGGGTCAGGGCTGGAGATGAGGGAATATACATCTGCTACACCTTCTCCAGCTCTGAGCACCTGAAAAAAATTGTCAGGCTGGATGTGAAGGGTGAGTCTTGTACAGATGATTGATTCAAACATGCTTGGAGATCAGTTTTTCCAGTCATAATAATGAATCCAGACAGCAGTCTATCATGACACCTCACAAACCAACACACCAATCACACAAATAAACCTGGGTGATCATTGGTCCCTGGTGGCGGTGTGTCATATACATATTATATATATATATAAATGACTAGGAGAAGGAGCTTTTCCATGCAGCTGAAGCTGATTTAAGTTATTAAGGTCAAACCATCACTCATTTTGGTTTAATATGTCAGTTTGATGAATAAGAGCTAATATGAGAATACTTAAGATAAGATATACCTTTATTCTTCCTACAATGGGGGAAATTTCTATTTTTGACCATGTGTTGCTAACTCTGTCTAAACATCCCAGCTCGAATAACCAGGTCAGAAAAGGTATCTAGATTCATCACAGGTATCCAGGTTGGACATGGTTCACACAGTTTATTGACAAAGACGTGCTGTGATGATGAGATGTTGTACATTTTCATATCCTGTACTAAGGTGCGACTTAATCGTTTTGTTTTTCTGCCCCTTTCTTTCAGCCCCGATTAAAAGGGTGAATATTAAAACTACAGATAAAGGAATTACCTGTAACACAAGCAAAGTTTACCCAAAACCAATCATCTCTTGGTATGAAAATCTCAGTTTACAAACAAATTTCACAACTGAGACACAGACAGATGAACAGGGCCTGTTCTCGCTCAAGAGCATTTTAACATACAGACAAGATGTACCGAAGAACACAATCAGAAATCAGTCAAAGGATATAGACACCACATACAATTGCTTCATCAGCTTTGAGGACAAGAGCCAGACTTACAAAGCCAGCCTGAGACAAGGTGAACACACACACACACACACACACACACACAACTTCTAACACTCACAAAACCAATGCTTCATCATTAATCGTGTGGTTTAAATACAGAATATAAAACATCCAGATCAACTTTAAACTTGTTTTTCTATTTTTACAGAAAACGTGGACATTTATTCTGGACAGGATGCAGTTATTCACTGTCCAGTCTCTCGAGGAGAAGCTGAAGAGTTCACCATCACCCTGAGGTTTAAAGAGTCTTCTACCATTCTGAAGACACGGGTTACTAACATCACAGAGCATTGGGATGGAATACAGGTCCATCTGGGACACGACAGGAACATCACACTCTACAAACTGGACATGGACAAATGTACAGGAAACTACACATGTGAGACTTTTACTGAACTGTCCATCACTGAGGTGGTACAAACCTCACTGCAGATCATATCAGGTGATTCTCTAATTAGCTCTTAAATTGTTAATATTTTTTCTGTTAAATTATTGCATTAAATGTTTGATTTCTCCTGACAGATATCCATTATTATGGGATGGCTGAAGCTTTCACTGCAGCTGTTGCTGTCATGGCCAGCATATGGTTCATGATCTACTGTTTATGCTCTAGACATGGTGAGATCACTTCCTGTTGTGTAAAGTCTATACATTAGGGATATTTATAAACCCTGGGGGTTTATTGGAGTCCAGTTGGACAAATTGGACTTTTGCATGCTCAGGCAAAATGCTCAAATTCTCGTCCTTAAAAGTGTCATTTTCTAAAGCAGAAGTTCTGACTGCAGTGTAGCTGCAAATCAGGAGTTTATTTGTAATTAAGATGCTCGTTCCAATACGTTATCATTTTTGCAGTAACTGTCCATTCACAGATACGGCAGATCAGACACGCCTGCAAATTATAAAAAGTGTGCAATGAATTATATGGGGATTTTTTTTTCTGGAAGGAGATGTCTCACATCCTCAGGACAGAGGAGCTTACACTTAACATCCTATGTGTCTCATTACAGCAAGGAAAAAAAGAAATAATGAAAACTCAAGAGAAAATCCAGCAAATGAAGTACTAGAACTGGAACCCCTTTCAGGAGACAACTCAAACACTAATGGCATTGTCCAACAGAGAACAGCGGACTGAGATGTCATTGGCTATCCCAGTGAACCAACACCCACAACCCACCGACCTCCCACCATAATCCACCATTGTGCCCATACCAAAGAAAAACAAAATTACATGCTTAAATGACTGGAGGCCAGTTGCTCTCACACCCATCTTCAGCAAGTGTTTTGAGAGACTCATCAGAGATTACATCTGCTCTGTGCTGCCTGCCTCACTGGATCCGCTACAATTTGCATATCGTAGCAACCGTTCCACAGACGATGCTATTGCTTTCACCCTACACACTGCTCTCTCCCACCTGGAAAATAAGAACATCTATGTGAGAATGCTGTTTGTGAACTACAGCTCAGCATTTAACACCATAGTGCCTGCCACACTTGTTGTGAAGCTCCAGACTCGGGGACTAAACAGATCTCTGTGCAGCTGGATCCTGGACTTCCTGACAGGCAGAAGTCAGGTGGTAAGAATGGGCAGCAACACTTCATCCCCGCTGACCCTCAACACTGGTGCTCCTCAGGGCTGTGTCCTCAGCCCACTCCTGTACTCCCTGTACACACATGACTGTGCAAACACACACAGCTCCAACGTCATCGTCAAATTCGCTGACGACAAAAAGGTGATAGGCCTGATCACCGACGAGGAGAAGGCCTACAGAGAAGAGGCGAGCACCCTGACTAAATGGTGTCAGGAGAACCACCTCTCACTCAACATTGACAAGACCAAGGAGCTGGTGGTGGATTTCAGGAGACAGAGCAGAGAACACAAACCCATCACCATCGACAAGACACCTGTGGAGCGGGTGAGCAACTTTAAGTTCCTCGGCGTTAACATCAGCGAGGATCTCACCTGGGCCACACACACCGACGCAGTGCTGAAGAAGGCACATCAACGCCTCTTCTTCCTGAGACGGCTGAGGAAGTTTGGAATGAGCCCCAGCACCCTCAGAACATTCTACACCTGCACTATAGAGAGCATCCTGATGGGCTGCATCACTGCCTGGTTTGGAAACAGCACCGCTGGCAACCGTAAAGCCCTGAAAAGGGTCATGCGAACTGCCAGCCACATTGCTGGAGGTGAGATTCCCTCCCTCCAGGTCATCTACACCAGGCGGTGTATAAGGAAAGCCCGGAGGATCATCAGTGACTTCAGCCACCCATCCCACAGACTGCTCTCTCTGCTGCCCTCAGGAAGACGTCTCCGCAGCATCCGATCCCGCACCAGTCGACTGAGGGACAGCTTTTTCCCTCAGGCTATCAGACTATTTAACAAACATAACTAATACACAATTCCACAATATTGTATGCTTTAACTCCAACAATTCAACACTGGACTATACACACACACTGCATTTATACAATAATCTATCTGTTACCACTGGATACCATCCTATACACATCCATGACATTTCTGTGACAAGCTCACGTACAATCTGTTGCACTTTATAATATTTTATGCGTATATACTATATGTATACATAATGTAGGCATGTCACTGTATGTATGTACATATTGCGTATAATGTGTAGTGCTAACTGTAAGTATGTCTAATAGTACACTGTGTGTACTGACTATATGTATGAGCATATTGTACATAGTTTGCTCCTAAGAATTTCACTCACCAAGGCACATGTGCTGTGGTGATGTGACAATAAAAGTGACATGACTTGACTTAAGGCACTTAACCTAGAAGGGATTCAGTGTACATACAAGCCGCTGTTGAAATGCTGGATATATGGAAGAAGGAAAAGTGGTTATTTGTCACACACACACTTCAGTGAAGGACTTTTCTCAACATATCTCAGCTTGATAATAATATGTAGACTGTAGATTGTAGAGTGTTGTGGCATCGTACTGAACCAGAGGAATGAGACAGCAACCTTGCAGCAGAGATTGTTAACCTTCTTATCTAGAAACTGAACACCACTGAACACAAACAAGACCTAATACAATTCCTGGGAAATTACTGGGTCAGACTTGTGTGAACAGAATCTCATACTTCACCAGGAAAGGATTACTGACACCTACAGAATCAGCTGAAGATGACGAGTTCAGAGTCATGACTGATTATAGCAAGTCTGGATGAGTTGGCTGCTTATTATTTTATTTTTATTTATTTTATATTTATTTATTTATTGTTTATAATTAATTAATTAGCAATATTTTTTGCCTGTACAGATTGTCAATTCAATTCCCAAAAATGTGAATAAACTTCATCTTAAGGGAAAGAGACGGTAAGATCTGTATTTTTATTTAATTATTTCACTTACGTTTGTGTGATTTTTTTTATTAAATAATCCAATGTCTTGAATTAGACATTTAGACAGGATTAAAGTTATGACCAAAAACTGTAACAACTCTATCGATATAATTCTAACATAAGTGTCAGAAAAAACATTTCTAATAAAAATGTAGAAGACAAATATAAAGATAAAGATAAATATAATGTAGTGTAGTGACTGATCCCAGCTGGTATCACTGGAGATTATTACAGTATTATGATGGAAATGGTTTAAAGTGAATAATGATGTGTTTATTATAGAATATGACTATAGAGTTTTCATACAGTGTTGTTTATTTCCAGATATAAATAAACAGAAAGTAAATTCTCTGCACTAAACATATCTGCTTTATCTCCAACCAGTTAATCTTTACACGTAAACTTTGACCAAGCCTCCGTGTGTAATGTAGTGAAACCTGTCGCCAGTTTTTCTGTATCAGGTGGAATTGAAAGCAGCTTTCGTTCACACTTTTAAAGGAATCAGTGTTTAGTTCACATAATGCAGCAAACCAGTCGGACTTTTCTGCTGTTTTGGACAATTTTACTGAGCACCAGAGCAGAAGGTGAGTAGAAACTTTATTGTGGTGGATTAAACAGCTGTCAGAAGAGTAAACCACCGTCAAATCTTTACTTCCTAAACTCATAAACTGAGATTAGACATCAGTTAGAGAAAAGAGTAAAAATAAATATTAAAACGCTGCTGTAGAAAATCTCTAGACTCGTTTCCTCACATGACAATAACATCTGGTTTCATCTGGATTAAAGTCACATGATTAAATGTGTTTATAAAATAGTATAGAAATAAAAAATGTTTAGTAGAAACGATTTTCTTCTTAGAAAAGAAGCAGGAGTTTAATAATAAGCTGTTTCTTACAGAGTGAAATAAACTGACCTTTGTCATTCATGAGCAGATTATTAAACCCAGAGGATCAGGTTTGAAAGAAAGAAAGAAAGAAATCAAATAAAAATGAGTCTTCTTTAATAACATAAAACTTTTAAGGCTTGATTTAAAAATGTCTCTGAAAACAGGCTCTCAGGCTCTAATCTCAGAACGTAGATGCCTTTGTAACAGCTTACATTTCTACATTCCAGCTCAAGCCATTAGTCACGTCCTGTTTTTTTAGTTTTTGTTTAATGAATTAATGATTCGTTTGTGTTTAACTCGCTCAGACGTGACGGTGACCTGCGTCTGGTCCAGCAGCTGTGTGCTCCCCTGTAGGTCCCAGTACCACGACATCATCCACTGGTATAAAGACAATAAGCAGAACTCCGTCCATACCTTCTACGATAAAGACGATCATCTGGAGTACCAGGATGGGGACTTTAAATATCGGACGTCTCTGTTCAGAGATCAGCTCTCTCAGGGAAACATCTCACTGCTGCTGCAGACCATCCGGACTACAGACGAAGGCCGTTATAAGTGTTACAGTGCGACCAGCACGGATAACAGTGAGCAGTTCATCAGGCTGAGAGTTCAAGGTGAGAGACGTGGAAGAAACCGCTGTGTGTTGAGCTTACAGTAAAATAATCAACAGTGGTGAAAGATTTGTTTCCTCTACCAGCGAACAGACTCGAGGTGTTTTATTCCTCTGACACCGCATCACTTTACCATTTACTCATGGTACAATTATGCTCATACGTCTACTCACTCACTCACTCATTCATCTTCTACCGCTTATCCGAACTACCTCGGGTCACGGGGAGCCTGTGCCTATCTCAGGCGTCATCGGGCATCAAGGCAGGATACACCCTGGGCAGAGTGCCAACCCATCACAGGGCACACACACACACACACACACACACACACACACTCTCATTCACTCACACAATCACACACTACGGAAAATTTTCCAGAGATGCCAATCAACCTACCATGCATGTCTTTAGACCGGGGGAGGAAACCGGAGTACCCGGAGGAAACCCCCGAGGCACGGGGAGAACATGCAAACTCCACACACACAAGGTGGAGGCGGGAATCGAACCCCCGACCCTGGAGGTGTGAGGCGAACGTGCTAACCACTAAGACACCGTGACCCCTCTCATACATCTATATAGCGGTCATTTATAAACACATCCTTTTCTTATCTTTCTTTCTCCTATTTTCTAGCCATCCATTCATTCGTACAGCCATCGTTCTTTCTTGCTTTTTATTTCTTTATAACTTTATATTTTTAGATTCCTACCATTTTATCTCTCATTCTCTCTCTATGTTGTTTTTCCTTTTCTTCACTCAACTTCCTTCTCCTTCCTTCGATCTCTCCATCTTTTTGTTTCTAAGTGCAATCTCAGTGTTTGCTGTGTGTCAAACATGCAGATGTCTGGAGTCAAATAAGATCGGACTGACCAACATCTTCCTTCAGCTTTATTTTTCTTGATCCTTTTCTTTAGCTCCAGTTAAAGAGGTGGATTTAAACATGAAAAGTGACAAAATTTCCTGCGGCATGAAAGGCGTTTACCCAGAACCCCAAATCTCCTGGTACATAGACGGCAGCGCAGAAGGTGACTTTAGTGTGGAGAAAGCAGGAGATAAAGAGGGTTTGTTCTCAGTGAGCAGTGTTCTGTCTCAGAGTGTCAAAGAAAACACCACATACACCTGCACCATCAGCCTCAGGGACAAGACTCAGACAGCCAGCCTGAGACGAGGTGAACACCTCACCAACACCTCACCAACACCTCATCCAATACTTCATCTAACACCTTATCAACACCACATCCAACATCTCACCAACACCTTATCAACACCTCATTCAACACGTTATCCAACACCATTTCAACACCTCATCCAATACCTCATCTTACACCTTCTCAACACCTTATCAACACCACATCCAACATCTCACCAATACCTCATCCAACACCTCATCCAATACCTCATCTAACACCTTCCCAACACCTCATTCAACACCTTATCAACACCACTTCAACACCACATCCAACACCTCATCCAACACCATTTCAACACCTCATCCAATACCTCATCTAACACCTTCTCAACACCTTCTCAACACCACTTCAACACCACATCCAACACCACATCCAACACCACATCCAACACCTCATTCAACACCACATCCAACACCTCATTCAACACCACATCCAACACCTCATTCAACACCACTTCAACACCACATCCAACACGTCATCCAACACCACTTCACCACATCCAACACCACTTCAACACCTCATCCAACACCTCATTCAATACCTCATCTAACACCTTCTCAACACCTCATTCAACACCTTATCAACACCATACAACACGTCATCCAACACCTCATCCAATACCTCATCTAACACCTTATCAACACCACATACAACACGTCATCCAACACCACTTCAACAGCACATACAACACGTCATCCAACACCACATCCAACACCTCATTCAACACCACTTCAACCACCTCATCTAACTCCACATCCAACACCTCAGACATCTATTTCATTAAAACACCTCATCAGACATCTCACCAACTGCTGCAAAAAAACACATAAATATAAAATAATCTATTAATATTATTATAAATTCATGAATAATGTATTTTTTATTTTGCAGAGAATGTTGTCATTATGTCAGGACAGGACGCCACTATTCACTGTCCTGTCTCTCAGGAGATCTCAGGAAACAGCAACATCACCCTGATGTTTGGAAATTCTTCTACCATTCTGACTTACATCCAAGTGTCACAGTTTCCTACAGACACGGAGTGGAGGGGAAAAAAGATACATGTCGCGCTCGACGGGACCGTCACCATCCCCAACGTGGAGAACGAAGAACATACAGGAGTTTACAGATGTCTGAGAGTCTCTGCACTGTCCAGACAGGAAGTGTACAGCAAAGTACAGATTAAATCAGGTGATGCTCTTCTCCATCTCCTTTCACTGATAATCAGCAGGAATTTCAAGACCTGTGCATGAATTTAGTGGTATTTTTATTTGTAGTGAATTTGTAAGATTAAAAATGGATTATCTGCCAACAGAAAACTACCAGACTGGTGTTATTGTTGGTCTAGCTGTCCTCATCTTCATCATCCTCATCGCTGTTCTGTGCTGGCGTTGCCGCAAAAAAAGTGAGATCACTTCTATTCCTGTAATGTTTAATGTTATGAATGATCAGTCTCATTCATTTAGAAAAACCAAACGCTACCTAGATACGTAGCCTGACTCGATGAAAGTAAAACATGTCCTAAAGACATCTGTAAACAAATCTGCTGACTCATGGGGTTTTAGATCTGAGGGTGTAAGGTTCTTTTATTGTTTAATTTTTGACTGGTGTACACGTGAGCGCAAACATGTAATTATTCAAGGAATGTACACTGTACGCTGAGATGTGATATTTATGACATTTATGCTACACTAACGATCATGGACTGTGTGTTGTGATTCTTTACAGTAGTGAACGCCATACGAAAAAAACAACAGACAAGTTCTTCCGAAAATAATAGAAACTCATCCAACGGCAATCGAGAGGAACAAGGACAAGAAAGTACACCTCTGGCCCAGATACCTGGTCAACATGGGGCAGAAACAGATCCCCAGTAATTTAAAAAGTTAAAAAAAAAATCAAGTTTCTAAGACACAATATCTACATTGCACAGTGTTTTGTATAGTTGTATTGTATTGTATATGAAGGAAGCTGAAGTGATAATAGTGAAAGCTAATAGTGAAGAGAGACTTTACTCGGTTTGTTAGCAGCTAAAAAAAAAAATTGAGCTGCCAACGTATTAGATAACAAAATTAATTTTTCCCTCATTACTCATCCATGAGAGAAATTTGGTGCTTGTTTCGCTCACTTCAGGACCAGAAAACAAACTGATGCCACTGAATGTATTGCAATTTTACTGTTTTTCTTTAGTTCCCTTGAAATGCTTTACAGTAAAAATATGAAGGAATGAGGATCAGTTTAATTTAAGTACAATATGAAGAAACTATTGTGACCGAAAGACTGAGAAACATCATTTGTTTATGTGTCTGTATGTAAAGTTAGTTTATTTTTTTTCAAGTCTTATATTTATATGATGTTCTTGTGTTCTTTTTTCTAAATGAACCACGATTCAGAAGGTAAAAACAAAACGCAGTGAACTACATGGTCTCTTCGGACCGAACAGCGATATTAAAACTGACACGAGTTTCTCTGGTGACAATAAGGAAGAACAGAGCTGAAGAAATAAACGAGTAAAACCTGTAGTGAGTTTCTCACATACCATCACAGGGCCTGTCAGTCAATAGCTCACTAAATAGAACAAGGTGCATTGGTGGTGAATTAGTCAGACAGTAAAAGACAATAAACAGCAGTCTTTGACCTTCATACAGTAATGAGCATGAACTCAAATTCCAGTAAGTTGAGTGAACAGTAATAATGCTGTTAATAGTACTGACAGTCTAACACACTAAATACCTTATACAAGAAGTCCTAAGAGGCCATGAATTATTATATTTTTGGATTTTCTCCTGATCTCTGTATAAGAACATGTTCTAGAGGCAGTAAAAGCGCAGTAAAGCAGCATCGTGGATGATCTCATGCACTTCTACCTTAATCAGGGACTCACGCGATTGACATCTTCCACATCCGACACTTCTGAAGGATGCTGTGAGGTCCGTATGTTTACGGTCGGAGACAATACGGTGACCCTACTGCAGTTAATCCAGCCTCTGGTCCTGAGAGCACGGTTAAAGTCACCGCACGTATCTTCTAGGAGTTGCTTTTAGCGTTAATAGAGCTGAAAGAGGAAAGAGAACGTCTACAAGCTCTTACAGCGCCCAACTATACATTCACACAAAACCACCATTTTATAATAAATGTACTACAGGAAGAATACAAAACTATTGATAGTATTTATTAGTTGATCGAATTGTATTAGTTATAGTGAGGGTGAGGCAGCGCCATCTACTGGAGGAAAAGTCAAAGTATATTTTTCTCCTTCAAATCAGTACATAGAGAATGATTCTGTTGCTCAAATCCACGATGGAACTGAACCGTTCTGCAGTGAAGAAGAAGATAAAAATAAAATGGGAAATAATATTTATTTATTTTAAATAAAGAGAGAAAATGTCAGGAACAACATGTAAAAAAAACAAAAAGAAAAGACAGACAGACAGAAAACAAGACAAAAATGTTATCTGGAGTTCAGTGTTAAAAATATTTAAAATGTATTTTATATTGTATGTGTCATGTGAGTTCATCATGGCTGGTGTGTCTGTGTGTGTGTCTGTGTAGTGCATATAAATCTGTAAATTGAGCCACTCCTTCTGGTCTTCTGGATATGTGTGTGTGTGTGTGTGTGTGTGTGTCACAGAGAAAGGTTGGCTGTGGCGTCGTTCTTCAGTTTGCCGCTGCTCAGGCTGTGGATCATGGCGATCATGTGCGTGTGTTTGTTCAGTTCCTCCTCCTTTTTCTGCAGTTTCACCTCCAGCTGAGACCTTTGCAGCTCTAAAGAAGAGGCCTGAGGAGGAGAAACACTTGAGATGATCCGCAGAACTTTCCCTGACACACAACTCCTAAAAGCCTGAATTCAAATCCGTGTTCTACAGAAACCTGAATTTAATTTTTGAGCCAATATTCTGTAGGAGGAAGAAGTCCGTATCCTCGATCTCACCTTGATGCTGGCGTCTTTCCTGGCCTGCTCCGTCTTGGCGAGTTCCTTCCTCAGCGTGTTGATGTTCTCGTCCATCTCACCAGCCTGCTCCTTCTGCCTCTTCACCTCAGCATGCAGGTCTGAAACAGAAACAATATACAGACACCAACAGGGAAGTGAAATATCCGGTTAGGTTTTTTTAACGCAGAAAGCTTAAGTGAAATATTCACACGGCCTCTGGACAAGAGCTGAGCTGGAAGTTTTGCTTTCATGCAGACGTGAGTGAGCTTTCAGATACACAAACAATGACCATGTTCATTAATCAGAACATGAATGTGTACGGATCTGTTCATCCTCACTAAAGGCCTGCTCGGGGTCTCGTGGTGCAAATCACTTCTACATCAGAGCGTCGTTCTCCAGAGAGAAAAGAAAAACCTTTCTGACCTTCAGGACAGTTTAAAACTGTCAAGTGTTTAAAACTGAACACACACACAGTTACAGGCACACACACAAACACACACACACAGGTACACACACGCACAGGTACACACACACACACACACACAGTTACAGGCACACACACATACACACAGTTACAGGCACACGCACAGGTACAAACACAGGCACATACACACACACAGGTACACACACACGCACAAACACAGGCACACACACACAAGCACAGGTAAATGCACACACACACACACACACACACACAGGTACACACACACACAGGTACAGGCACACACAGGTACAGGCACACACAGGTACAGGCACACACAGGTACAGGCACACACAGGTACAGGCACACACAGGTACAGGCACACACAGGTACAGGCACACACAGGTACAGGCACACACACACACACACACACACACACAGGTACAGGCACACACACAAACGTCTCCTCACCCGCTATAGTGTTGTGTTTCTCCTGCAAGGCTGCTTCCATGGTTGAGATCCTCTCTTCCTTCTGCTGCAGCTCTGATGACAACCTAAACAAAAGAGTGAAGTTTAAGTGAGGGTTCAGCGATTTAACAAAAAATATGGTATCACTATACTGGAAGTTATACATGTCTGGAGAGAACTAATAAAAAAATTCTTCAAAGAAACTGATGAAGAGTAAGAAAATCTATTTCTTTTAACAAATATTTTAAATAGCTATTAAAAAAACACATTTTTTGTAAATGTTAACAGAGCATTTGCTTCTAATTAGAGTTTTCACTGCTATTAAAACTTTTCTCAATACCTGCGGTTCCTCAGAAACGTGTATCATAGCATAATTTATCATGGTATAGATATTATTTATATTTATAGAAGCGAGGTGCAGGTGCTGTTGGTGTTACACCCCCTACTGACAGCACTGTGTAAGTGCATTATAATTTTGTCACTCGGTAGTCTGCAAATTTTTCCTCAACGGCCTCATGAGTATTTTTCAGCAGTGTGGTGGAGATCTATTATGAGCCTAGACTGACCTCTCTTGCTGCAGTTTGAGCCCGTCGTTGTTCTTCCTGAGGGATTCAGCCTGCTGCGTGAGGGAGATGTGAGCGGCCTGGAGCTCCTTCAGCATCGCTTCGCTCTTGTTGTACCTAGAGATGATCAGAGTTTATGCCGTTACGCTGAACCACATCATTTACACTGAATAACACAGAAGTGTGGAGGCTGAAGGTAAACGCTTCGGTCCTCAGTGACCTGAGCAGCCCAAGTTCCTGTGAGAACGTCTGTTCTGTCCTGACCTGCTCAGCAGTTGGTTGTAGGTGCTCTTCAGGTTCTGGTGTTCATCAGACACGGCCTGCAGGCGGCTGTTGTGCTGCAGGAGCTGCTGACTGTCACTCTTCAGCTTCTCCACCTCCAACACCTGATCACTCAGTTCAGCCTGCAGCTCCTCCTTCCTCCTCTCCGTGTCCTTCAGCAGAGAAGCCAGCTTTCGGGCCTGCACATGGCCAGCATAAGAGAGAAAGGGCGTAAGTGTGTGTGTGTGTGCGTGTGTGTGGCTAACAAGCTGAGGAGAAAGAGAAACCAGCATGTGGCTTTGAAAAAAGTGTGTGTGTGTGTCCCCGTGTGCGTGTGTGTATGTGAGTGTGTGTGTGTGCGTGTGCGTGCACGTGTGTGTGTGTCCCTCACCTCTGCCTCAGCTTGTGCTCTCTGACAGCGGTACTGAGCGATCAGACGGTCAGCCTGAGACAGAGCAAGAGCTTTGGCCTCCAACAGGTCCTGAAGACGGCTTTCTTTTGACTTGTCACACAGACACACACACACACACACACACAGAGAGATAGAGAGAGAGAGAGAGAGAGAGAGAGAGAGAGAGAGAGAGAGAGAGAGAGAATTACATATAACTATAAGTAGGCTAAAATATAAATTAATAAATTAAATTAATTTTTATTATAAATAAATAAAAAGAAAGCAAACAAATAAAAAAAAACACATTTGTATAATAAATACAAATACAAAAATAAAAAAGCAACTGAAACAGAACTGATCTTTAGGGTTACATACGGCCAGGGCGGAGATTTTCTGCTCGTACACATCAATGATCTCGGACATGTGCACGTCCTTCATCTGATCCTGTAACTTCAACAAGAAACAACATCAAATTCAACCAGGACTGCTGGAGCCTTCAGACAAATCAGACGCTTTTTAATTCTATTCCTAAATATTCTGAAAAATGACCTCACAGTTTTGGATGGAGATCCATTACAGATTCATAGATTCTTTTTGAATGAGAAAAAACGAACAGTAATTGAAGCACACACATGAATGCCGCTCTGCAGTTTCTCGATGAGGCTGTCGATGCTCTGGCCAGACGGACTGTTCGGAGCAGCGATGCTCAGAGAAACGTTCTTCACCGAGGTGACGCCGTCGTCCTGGAGGCCACTGACTCTGACAATCGACTCGCCCTCACGCTGCCGGTACGCGTTATTAGCTGCGATGCTTTCTCCTAAACTGGGAGGAGAAAAATAATCATTATGAGAGTTTACACACAGAAACATGACTAAAATATAATATCCGTCCCAGCACTAATCTTACTATTAATAGCACTGATGATGATGATGATTAGGTAACACACTATGCATGCTGTATTCATAATACTCTATAACTTCGTTCACCTGTATTTAAACTGCCATTAAGCAGTTGTTACATACAGAACACTTCTCGCTTCTCGTGACCTGGTTTACTGGTGAACTGCCACTTTAATTCTTAGGTCTGTAAAATTGTCTCTCATGCTCATGATTTCTCCTCCGTCTGTTTTACACTCACATGACGGCGGGGAAATCGGGCAGCGGCGCAGCTTCGAACAGGATGCGCAGAGCTGTGTGTACTCGCTCTCGATGTGGTGACGTCAGGGCTTGAGACAGAGGTGTGACAATGCGCTGGTCCTGCACAACAATTAGAGCATTCAGTATTACACCTGCTGCAAGCCCCGTACACACACACAAACACACACCCCACACACACTGAGAGACACACACAGAGACAGACAGAGAAACACACACATACACAGAGAGGCACAAACACACTTGCACACAGACACACACAGACAGAGACAGACAGAGAAACACACACACACACACACACAGAGGCACAAACACACTTGCACAGAGACACAGACACACACAGACAGAAACAGACAGAGAAACACACACACACACAGAGACACAGACACGCACAGACAGAGAAACACACACACACACACACACACACACACAGAGGCACAATCACACTTGCACACAGACACTCACACACACACACCTGCAGCATCTGGTAAAAGCAGGTCTCCATGTCGGCTACATGCTGCTTCAGCTGGCTCATCAGCTCCAGAGTCTTCAGGACCGTCTCACAGAAAACGTGGCTACAGGAAGCAAGACAAAGAGGGCAAAGTTCTTTCTCTAATTCCTGTTTGTGCTCTTAATTCTGACTCACTAATATATTTAAAATCTAATATTTTGCACATAAAACACTGATAATCAACTGACGTTCACCAGACCTGAGCCGAGCGCTCGTGTCCGAGCAGACGGAGGTGACGTAGTCCTGACTGTTAGACAGCAACAGCTCCACCAGCGACACACACAGCTCTGAGCTCATGTGCTGCGCCACCAGAGTCTTCATCATGTCGTCTCCACAAAGGAGTGTGTGTGTCAAGGTCGAGTGTTGTTCATTTATTGTCGATAAATGACGGTAGTGATCGTTCAAAGCTGAATTATACTCATAGACTCGTCCTAATATGTTATTGTTTGGAGAGAAACGACTCACGAAAGCAACACCGTACTTGTACGTCTTCATGTAAACAGACGATAATATGCGTGTGATTGTTTTCTGTAACGAGGCGTTTATTTAAATATTAACTATCCTAGTGTTTAAGGTGTTCGATTACCAATCTGAAGGTTGTGAGTTCTAATCGCAGGTCCCCCAAGCTGCCACTGCTGGGCCCCTGAGCAAGGCCTCTAACCCTCAATCGCTCAGATGTATAGAAAAAGATGAAATTTAAGTCGCTATGGATAAAGAAGGTTGCCATGTGTTGTAAATATAAATGTAGAAACAAGCTGCTTCTTGACTTCAAGAGAAATAAAATGAAAGGACAAACACAATATGAGATGTAAGTATCTCTGTTTCACACAGATGTAAGTGATTGTGTAGGATATCTAGCATGAGGTCCAGCGCTCGTCCGGCTCTCGCACAGTGCCTCTGTAGCAGCTCGTCTCCTCCGATGAAGTCTGGAGTCTGCAGTAAACTGTGCAGCGCTGGGAGGAGGAGCTCCAAAAACGAGCGAGCAGAACCAGACTGTGAGGATCCAATCACCTCCTGAGGAGAAACACACACACACAGTGTCTATTAGAGGAACACAAGAAGTCTCAATAACAACACCATCATCTGCTCTGGTACCAACACCCACGCTGTGGTTAAAATCACAAAGACTTTTTCTTCATTCTGATGTTTGATGTGAAAACTGACCGAAGCTCTTGACCTGCGTCTGCACGAGTTCATGTTCTGTGCTGAAGCCAAAACACAGGATGAGTAGAAAACTGTCTAAATGTGCAGGTTCCTAATAAAGTGGACAGTTAGTGTATATTTTATAAGAACCTCGAGGATTAGGATAATCTTTCTGTGTTAAATAATTCATTTTAGTTCCACAGTAAATTAAAAATATTGTACTATGTTGTACTGAAGGATCTGAATTATTTTTTTCTCTTCCGATGTTATAGAATTAATTATATTTGTTTATATGTTTACTTAGAAGTTTAATTATCGCACGTCATAAATATATTTGCGATTTTTAGGATGTTATAATACGATTATAACTATATTCTAAATAATAGAATATATATGATGTTAACACAATGCCACTGCTGACAGGGGTAGCTGAAACACAGGGGTAGCTGAAACACAGGGGTAGCTGAAACACAGGGGTAGCTGAAACACAGGGGTAGCTGAAACACAGGGGAAGCTGAAACACAGGGGTAGATACACAGGGGTAGCTGATACACAGGGGTAGCTGAAACACAGGGGTAGCTGATACACAGGGGTAGCTGAAACACAGGGGTAGCTGAAACACAGGGGTAGCTGAAACACAGGGGTAGCTGATACACAGGTGTAGCTGAAACACAGGGGTAGCTGATACACAGGTGTAGCTGAAACACAGGGGTAGCTGATACACAGGGGTAGCTGATACACAGGGGTAGCTGAAACACAGGGGTAGCTGAAACACAGGGGTAGCTGAAACACAGGTGTAGCTGAAACACAGGTGTAGCTGAAACACAGGTGTAGCTGAAACACAGGGGTAGCTGAAACACAGGGGTAGCTGATACACAGGTGTAGCTGAAACACAGGGGTAGCTGAAACACAGGGGTAGCTGATACACAGGGGTAGCTGAAACACAGGGGTAGCTGAAACACAGGTGTAGCTGAAACACAGGGGTAGCTGAAACACAGGTGTAGCTGAAACACAGGGGTAGCTGATACACAGGTGTAGCTGAAACACAGGGGTAGCTGATACACAGGTGTAGCTGAAACACAGGGGTAGCTGAAACACAGGGGTAGCTGATACACAGGGGTAGCTGAAACACAGGGGTAGCTGAAACACAGGGGTAGCTGAAACACAGGGGTAGCTGAAACACAGGTGTAGCTGAAACACAGGGGTAGCTGATACACAGGTGTAGCTGAAACACAGGGGTAGCTGAAACACAGGGGTAGCTGATACACAGGGGTAGCTGAAACACAGGGGTAGCTGAAACACAGGGGTAGCTGAAACACAGGGGTAGCTGAAACACAGGTGTAGCTGAAACACAGGTGTAGCTGAAACACAGGGGTAGCTGAAACACAGGGGTAGCTGATACACAGGTGTAGCTGATACACAGGTGTAGCTGAAACACAGGGGTAGCTGATACACAGGTGTAGCTGAAACACAGGGGTAGCTGAAACACAGGGGTAGCTGATACACAGGGGTAGCTGAAACACAGGGGTAGCTGAAACACAGGGGTAGCTGAAACACAGGGGTAGCTGAAACACAGGTGTAGCTGAAACACAGGGGTAGCTGAAACACAGGGGTAGCTGATACACAGGTGTAGCTGAAACACCTGGCCATGTGCTCTTCATAAACATACACTGTGGTGGTCCTGAAGACCTCAGGGACTTTACACATGCCACAGTGCCAGGATTCCACCTGTATCACATGATCAGTGTGTCAAACATCTGCCCTGCTGCTCTGCCACAATCAACTGTTGGTGCTAGTATTGTTAAATGGGGCATTTAGAAGAAGAAAAAAACATCGGCCACAAAACGGTAGACCACAGAAACAGAGCAAGCAGCCAAGTGTTTCTTTTGCATCGGTCTTATGCTGCCAGAGCTACAAACTACAGCTAGAAGCAACAAGATCAGCGCATCTAAGTAGTGCTGAGCAGCGGCATGCAACAGACGTGTAATACCAAGCATCAGCTGGTGCACTTCATTAATTATTAATTATATATAATGAGTGTCTCTGTATTTATTATTCATTAATAGTGTATCTGTATTTACTTGCTCCTCGATGCTGTTTTTATTTTCTATTTAAAATTTGCTCCATAAATGTATAGTAGTTTATTATTATCATTATTATTAAAAAAAAAAAAAAAAAACAATATTACAAGACTGGATATATTGGATGGATGTCTGAGCATGGACAGTAATAATAAAAAAGGTTCTGAAGCTTGATCCAGAGAACTATTGTTCCTCTCACGCACCTCAAACAACTCAGTGAAGAGCTCCAGTGCTAGCAGGTAACACCGCTCTGGTCCCTGCAGGGGGCGTGTAGCCCACTGGAGCAGTGACAGGCCTGGCTCCACTCCCTTGGCATGGGCGGGGTTCCTGGCGGTGGGCTGCAGGCGAGGAGTGGCGGGTTTTAAAACCGTCTGACAGATGAGTCTGCGCAGGGGCGGAACAGAGCACAGAGACACAAGCAGCTCCAGCACCTACACACACACACACACACACACACAACAGAGATGTTAATGTTTAGAACTTATTAAAGAGATGATGATATTTATTGTTCTAAATATCGTTCACCTTCACTGCTGTATCCGGGTCTTTACCATGGAGAAGACAGACCACCTCACTCAGACACACGGGGAGGTGTTTATAACTAAACACACACACACACACACACACACACACACACACACACACACACACAAAGATAAACTACTAAACTTAAATAAAGACTGCTTTCACACCACAGTACACATTTCACATGTAATAAAGGAAAGAAGAAAGTAACCAGTTTCCTGAAACTATAATTCTAAATATTTTAAAGAAAACAAATCACGTGTGTGTGCGTATATAATATTAGATGTAATATAATTACACATAATATAAGACAATATCATAACGAGTGTGTGTTATGCATGTGTGTGTTGTGTTTGTGTGGAACAAATACAGTAAAAAGCTACAGACTTTCATGCTGAACCGTCAGTATTTAATCTCCTCAATTAATTTCTGATTATAATTAATCTAATCTAGGCTTGTTAGTTAGCTGATGCTAATTAATAACACGGTAATAGTGTTGTTATAGCTGCAGTGTGGACACGTCAAAAGTAGAGCGGGTGTTATGTCTTTGTTTAGCTCAGCTGTGAGCCTACTTGGTGAGATAATCAGCAATTTTGGCATTTTTGAGCAGATCCACTAGTAAGTCAACGGCGTAGTTCCTCGTCATGGTTCCGTCTCCATTCACCGTGATGTTGAAGATAAGCTGAAAGGTCTGGTGAATGTTCTTTGCATTGAACAACTGAAACCAAAAGATGCACAGAAACAAAGTCATGGTATGAAGTTGCAGTGAAGGAAATTACGAGATCAGAGAGACAACACCTGCGGATACCTTTTGTCCCACTTCCTCACTGAGGGTAAGGCTAGACAAAATCGAGAGAGCGAAGACGACCACAGTGAGGCAGTTGTGACCTAGGAAGTTAAGCAAAGCTCTGTAGAAAGCTTTAACGTTACTCTGGAGAGATGTAAAAACAGAAAGAAGAAGAAAGAAATCAGTAGGATATAAATTTAATCATGCAAATAAGGGACGAGGCATAAACTGAGGGAGGAGTTGTTTACCTGAGACTTAATCTGCACCTGTACAGACTGGTTGTGTCGACACAAATTAGCCATCAGACCTAAGCATGGCTTGGTGATGACATCATTCTGAGACTGGCTGCAATCATAGCAACAGGCACCGAGTCTACATCAATATTAAGAATAACAGCACCGAGCATCTTATCGTAACGTCTAACAAGACTAGACGTGTCCACAACATTTCATGCATCTTTATATTATTCGTTTTGTTTCATTTGCACAAGTGTAAAAATTTTAAAAATAACTAAAAACCAAAATCTAATATCAAAAGAATAAATATTAACTGAAATTAAACATAAAATGATGCTTTATAGATTTAACACATCATTTCAAAGTCTGATAAAAACTTGTTGAAGAATTAACAGCGCTGAATCGCATCCTGTGATCTCTAACAAAACTCTAGTTTTTTGGGCAGGGTTCAAACTTTAATTTGGGATGTCGGTCTATTAAAAGGACCATATGTAAGAACCAGGAGTTAATATTAACTGTCTTCTGTTGCTGTGCACAAACTCTGCTGAGAATGTCACACAAGCTGCATTGTGGTTTTGCTAAAGTACCACAGAAAGGGGACAAACAGGAAAGGCTGATGGTGCAGCTAAACCTCAGACGTACTTCACAGAGTATTTCTTTACCTTTTTCTATTATTATAGTAGCACCAACTTACATATGTGAAATTTTATATATATATATATATATATATATATATATATATATATATATATATATATATATAATTACATATATGCATATTATTACATATTGCAATATAATACAATGCATATAATACATATATGCAAAGGATCAAATTAGGACTTACATGTTGATCATGAGGAAGGTGAGGAGGTCGTCTA